>NC_049986.1:4116674-4134174 GCF_000003815.2 Branchiostoma floridae
TGCAGTTCCGACAGAATGAGCAAGGCGCGCTAATTCAAAGAAATAGCATCTTACAGTGGAGTGGAAATTTTCTGGCAATACACCTTGCTGATTCGATTATATAAATGACATCCACGCACGCATCAACTTTCATCCATTTTCAAAAAAAAGGTTTTCGACAATATTGTCAAACATATAAAGCAGCTGCAAAAATGTAATATATATATATACAGTCCAGGGCAAAAATATCGGAAAACGGATAGTAATGCCATAGAGTGTCAAAGTCAATTCTAAAATCAAAAGAACAAGCATGAAGAATCTATTGTTATGTATGTCATATTCTGTGTTTAGTCATTCATTTAACCATAATGAACATTTAATTTTATGATGAAGGCAACTCTAGCTTTTGTTTTGTTTTGTTTTGTTTTATCAATTAACTCGCAGTTCGTCTTTTCAAGTACGTATGTAATATAAACTGTCGTGAACTCAGCTATAACGTTAGTTATTAGTACCTCGTTCCTCATTTCAAAACAACTGTGTTCACCACAAATCCTTGGTGAGTCGAGCTGCAGACCCGTGTTATTGGCTACTTTGTAATTACGGTGTCGGATTTAGCTGAAATGGGTGAATCGTATTCACATGGCGGACGTGCGACAACATCCGTAACACAGGTGTCAGAGGTGTCGCCTGTGTCTTCTGTTTTCTCCAGTCGTGGTGAAGAACGACATGTCAGAAATTAGCCAGCTGAAACACTGTCTGTCCGGGCAGAGCTGGACAACTCCGCTCTGTAAGTCTGCATCATCCAGTGTCTGCGTGGAGGGTAGATCAAGGTGGCAGGTGGAAGTTGACCGAGGGGTGTGCCGACATACTGTAATAGCAGAAACTTTCGCGGTGGTTAATGCTCGCGGTTTTCGCGGTGGCCGCTTGACCGCGAACTTAAAACCACCGCGAACATTTTTCAATGGCAGTACAAGAATACAGTGCAAGGTGCTACCGCGAACACTGCCTTTTTCCCGCTACCGCGAAGTTAAATCCCCGCGATCTTAAATGCATTTACAGTATGTGAAGAGTCCTGGATATAGTAACTTTATAAGCCCATTGACAGTTCCAACTGCGCATGCACAGGTCAAAGGTGATGGCCATTGATTTGACAATAGTTCTTGCCATGTTTTACACATATCCATAATATTCTGCTTCACCTTATATATATATATATATATAACGTAGCATTTAAGTTCGCGGGGTTTTAATTTCGCGGTAACACCATGCACTGTAGTCTCTTACTGTTATGGAAAAATGTTCGCGGTGGTTTTAAATTCCCTTTGGAGTGGCCGCCGCGAAAACCGCGAACATTAATCCACCGCGAAAGTTTCTGCATTTACAGTATATATATGACCGCCGTCGGTCGATTTCCATAACAATGTCCAGACGTGTTTTGTTTATGTTGCAGAGGCCTTCATCTTCTACCAGCGCACGCGCAGTCGTATCCGTGAATTGTCTCATTAATTAATACTTGCCCGAAGTCTAGTTGTAAATATATGTATGTAACATTGACATTAGACTCATAGATACAACAATGTACTACTTCCAAAGTTATACATTCTAAAATATAGATCGAGCTAGTTTTGTTGTGTTAGACTTCAGCTTTTGAGGAAATGAAAGACGAATTTACTCACTTCTTCTATAATATGTTGCTTCCTTGATTTATTTCATTCATTCGAGCCTGGATGGAACTCTTCTCTTTTTCCGGATTTTCTAATGAGCTCGAAAACTCGGAGGCCAGTCCTAGGACGTCACTACCAAAAGCTAGAGTTACTTATTTACACATGAGTCGTGTGTGAAAATCGATGATAAGTGCTTTTCTTAAGGACCCAATATCAGCAACTGTCATGGATTCAAACTCTGTACCTCCAGGTCACCTACCCGACTCATGAGGCCACGTGACACCTGTAAATGGTCTTTATTCAGATGTCACATTTCTTTGAGGTTGCTGAAAAGCGGAGAAACATAGAAAATCACTTACCCGTTAGGGTAAATATGCCGGTCTGAGTAGTGCATTAAAAAAAAGTCAAACCCAACCTGTTTAGAAATAGCAACACTAGTATTACAGTAGAATATTGTTCATAACTGTCCATCGTCACTTGTATATCTACTATGTTTATACCATGTACATGTACTTGCAATTAGCCCTCGGGTACGAACTTGCAAATAAACTTCCTCAATATTATTCCTTTGATGTTCATAAACAAGTAAATGTGGAAAATAGAACTTTATTGCACGACAATTGTACACAGTACAGTGTATGGCGACAATTATAAACAAAGTATAAAATAGAGGTAACGTTATAAAGTTTTTAGAATAGAGCTCAACATCTTAATTGACATGATAATAAGGACCAACATGATTATTTGATATAGTATTACAATGGAGTAGGCTAATCATTAGTACCGGTATTCCTTCTAATAACAAAGCAGTCTTTGATATATTTCCCTATTTTTGCAGTATATGGGTTGTGGCATCTAAAGATATATACAAATCTGTCTGTAGCATCGAGTCTCTTGAAATCTGTTGTACTTGATTCGAGTGATGTGAATAATTCATTACGTAAAGTAGCGTATCTGGAACATTCCATTATTAAGTGAAATTCATCTTCAATATGCTTTGGGCAGAATGGACAGAATCTTAATTTGCATACTCGGGATAATTCATAGTATCAGTTTATTAACCAATGAAAGTATGGGACTTAGTGTTTTAGCGAATGGGGCAGCGGTTGAATGCCTGTCAGACATTTGCATTTTAAATTTTTTATTGTGCATTTCTACGTTTTGAGGGAGGTGTGTTGTGCTGTGGGCTCGACAAAATTGTAATTTGAAACCACCGCCGTCAGCTTGATGCTCCTAAATATCCTGTAAATTATAAGGAAAACACCGGATATATGTTACCCGTTCACCCGTTAAACGTGAACTAGCGTTGCAAACTAAAATAACCTGGCCAAATTTTCAAATTTAGATAAGGTTCTTGTGGAGACATTCTAAATCTAAATTTTCCCTCCGCATTATTCCATGTCAACCCATCGTAATTTTGTTTACACTCAATTGTTATTAGTTTATCAACGCGAAGCATGTCTCTCATTCCGTGTAATCTGAAATACAATAAAGCATATTCAACATGTTTCACTTGGCAGATATTTCATACTCAAATCTTCTATGTCATCAAATTCTCAAACCTACTTGGCAAGAAAATTACACTCATGAACAGAACGTGGCTCAAAAACTGAGGCCCTACGGTGATACCAAAGAAGCTCCAAACGTTCGTGAATGATGAATACATAATTACGGAATGATGTGACATAGCGTGAGGCTGTGAAGTTGTGGGGAATCGTAATTTTGTACCATGATTTGAGTCGGCAGTTCAAAGCAGTCAGTTTTCAAGCCTGGGTTTGCACTCTGTAAAGAGATGGAGCTGTACTTCACCTTTTCACGCACTCACTCATTCTCACTTACACTTACTCAATAACACCCATTCTCTCACTCATTTATTCATCATCTAACTTATACCCACCCAATCCCTCATTCCCCCATCCCCTCAACCAGTCCCTCACTCTCCCTCCCTCACCTCTCACTCACTTACTCTCCCTACCTCATTCGCTCATGTCACTCATACCCACACTCACTCACTCATCCGCCCACTAATCTAATACTCACTCACTTATTCAAACACACTCCCTCTGACGTAGTAATGATGTAATGTCTATGATAGTGGCTCTCCATACCCACACCACGCTTCTGTTCCACTCATAAAGTTTGCTGACCCACCGGTGGGGTATACCGGTAATATTACCTCCGTTCTCGGAAGCAATACGTTATCATATTTGTCTTCCTGACCGGACGGGGACCAATCTAGAAATGAGTGCTTCTGTCCATACCTGGAGCAGGCACAATGCAAACACAACTGGTTACTCTATAATCACACATTTTCCGACAGGAACTATTCACACCTGGGTTGATGGACATGTGCAAACTTGTATAAGGCAGGGGGTTAATTGAAGCTACACCAGGCAACATGTTTATCAGCGCAGCTAATAGCGAGTAATGCACTTTGCTTTCCAAATATTAGCACACCGTATCGATTATGTTTCTTTTAATTAACGGTATTAATCCAACGGTAGACTCACACGACAAAAGTAGGGCTTTAGATAAAGCTTATAATTCTTCTGTTTTCTTCGTTTTATTGTACGTAATTCGTTTTTAAGAGTACTTTTTACCCCAAGTTGACGATGTTTGTTTCTGGTGTATACCAAAGTGTGGAGATGTGTTGTTCTTTTGCTGCAAACCGTTATTAAGGTTTTTGGCTAACATTGATAAGGGGTCTTTGTGTTGAGTGTAAATACCGGCGTCGTATCTTAGAAGGTTTTCGGCATCAAAGATAGGTGAAGTGAGATGTTTTGTTGGAGGTTCCGATATGGATTCGTGCGTAAAGTGCTTTGCTGTTAGGAACGAGCAACAAAGAGAACAAATAAAGGGATAAAAAAATATCGATTTTGCGTCCTTTAGGTGGGGTATATTTGGTGGGAGTTGCTTTTGTGGCGGATTTTAAGCTATGATATTGTGTAAATAGTAGGTTTATGTCAGTTCACCAAAGATAAAGTAGCGATTCATTACCAGATGCCGCGGTCACGGGGAAAGAACAGCCCTCTCATTGGATTTTATTATAACCTCTTCATATGTGGTGATGTTTGACCGGAAAGTGTTCTGTAAAACATGTCAATCATTCTGTATATGAAATATTTTTGTACTCTCCAAGATTGAGCCACCGCAAGTATCCCAGATAATTTAGAATGACAAATGGCAAAATGATATCCTGACAAACAAAACTAACCAAAAACTAGCATGCTTAGTGAACCCGTGGACGCAATTAATAGAGAGCTGTAAATTCCGAAATGCGTCTTTGAAAATGAAATTATCAAAATTCGATATATTGCACATAAGATGATATTTGGAACTAGGGGGTTGACACAAAGACGTGAAAATGACACAACATACACATACAAACACACACACCACTACACATACACACACAAACTCACATGCACAGACACACAGCGCATACACAAAACACTCGAATTACACACACACATACACACAACACACAAACAAAACACACAAACACACACATACACACAACACACAAACAAAACACACACACACACGGCACAAAACAAAACACACATGTGCAAGTACAGGACAGAGGAAGGGCGACACACACAGACAGACATGCCTTATGCTGACGTAATAAGTAACAATATTGGGCTTTATACCTATCGTCTCTGTGTTTGAGGAAGTTACGGTTCAAGGACCCTTTTTATTACATCATTATGTGTGGAATTATATATTGATCAAGAAGCTGTTTTGAATATCTGGTACAGAAGGCACAATTGCTTCCAAATCATACATTTGGAATATCTTATATATATTCCTATCTTTTAAAAGACAAGTATTGCAAAATAATTGATAAACAACAATTTGGATTGGGACAATCCTGAAACTGATATTAGACTTTGATGAACACTTCGGTACGACAGTCTGTGTATCGGTCGTCATTAGTTTGTCGAAACCCTCAACGTCCTCTCAAAGTTTGCTATAGATAGTCTCACGTAAATTATCTAACATACATACATATATAATTGTGTTTCCACGTATAATCCCTGCAATGATTTAGAGAATAAGCAAGTACAACGTTAACTAGATTGTCTGTACTGTTGTTAAAAAATGACATTAGTTCTTTAGAATTGCTAGATATTAGTGATACATTAGAATTATTAGACTTATCGCGTAATTTAGTTATTCCTCGTCTATCTTCTTTTATATCATAACGTTACACTTAAGTATCGCAAAAAAGAATCATAATCCTAATGCAACTAGACAAACTTTCTATCCTAAAATAGATCTGTCCTTTTATCTCTACTTTAACTGAAAAGCGAGGAGAAGTTGGATGTATGTGATGAAAGATTAGTTTGTATCTGTTAACTATGTCTGTTCAACATGTTTAATACTTGTGCTTATCCTGGTGTTGCAAATTAGTGCAGTTAAAGTCTTGATGCATTCTTCTATGTGAGGAGAATGTTTATCCACTTCCTTTTTCATATTTGCTGGTCATAGCCAGTCAGAGAAAGCGCCTTGTGGGTTGCGACTCTCATCTTTCTTGCCACAGACAACCGTCTTGGATTGCCTAGTCAAGCTTCCATCACTATAGGGGTCGGTACCGGTACAGAAAATTAAGGTCCAGGTCCGGTTCAGGTCCAAAGGATCAGGTCCAGGTCCGGACCTGAACCTGATTCAATATGTGAAAGCATGTAACTGGACGATACTCAAAACAATGGTCCATTTTACTACGGATAGTATGTTTTGTGGAGTATTTGACTCCCACTGGTGTTCTAAAATCCTGTAAAATCCTGTAAGCCTCTGTACGATTTACTGAAAAACTTTGTAGAAATGACTATAAACTCTACCTAGATCTACTTCGCTCTTGTCATTTTCTTCGACCGGTAAGCCACAAAACGCGTGAATTCTTAATCATATAATCCGTCTATTTTCTTATAGGTCCAACATTAGGTCCATCGATTTTTCAGGTCCGGTTTTTTTCGGACCGGTACAAGAAGAAAAAAACGGTTTTGTACCCATATCTAGCACCCATTCCCCCAACTTATAGTCTTATTGCTCTCATAGCTCTTCACTGATGATGTTCGTAGCAACTTGATGGCTAATCTTGATTTGATTTATGCATGTGTGCTAACATGGACCAACTGTTGTCTGTTACCATGGCGATGGAGGCTGTGTTGACCGATTTCCATGGTAACAAACAATCCTGATCTCCCATTGGTATTTCTTCCTTTTTTTAAATCAGTCTCCCGGCTCAGAAGTCCTACTGAACCCTATGAGATTCGTACGAACATTATGTGATACGCACGAATCACTATGTGAAAACGTACGAACCTTATGAAAACCACACGAATCACTATGTGAAAACGTACGAACCTTGTGTGATTCGCACGAATCACTATGTGACACACACGGACCTTATGCGATTTGCAGGAACCTTATGTGAAACCGGCCGACCACAATCGCATAAGGTTCGTGTGTGTCACATGGTGATTCGTGCGAGGGTTCGTGCAAATGCTTAGGCACCCCTGTGAACGGGGTTTCAAGAAGCTCTGGACAGTGATAGTTTGTGTTACAGAGACTAACCCCCTTCCCATCCCCACTCATGTGTACAAGATTACAGCAAGTAAATTCCATGGATGACACCCCTGCATACTCCAAATTTAGTTAAAGAGAGCGAAAAACAAGATGTCGAGATTGTCAAAATAGACACCATAAACGATGTAAATGAAGCGACAAAATATGGTACCCAAGTCTTTTTTATTTCTACATTAAAGAGGTGCACAAAGTGACACTAGTGTGGTAGACTGGTATCACTTACAAATATGACAACTACAGTCAACCGGTCCTTCTACAGTAACAGTTTCTTTTCCCGAGCAGCCAAAGTATGGAATTCTCTCGATGACAACTGTTTGCCTCCTGTCTACAACTTATCAGCCTTCAAAACAAATGTCCACCGCTATCTCCGTGCACAGCATCCAACTTCTTAGTTCATTGCCTTGAAGTGGTCTAATGAGCTTGCTTTGAACAATCTCGTCAAAAAAGTCATGGCTACCCCATCGGTACCACTTTAACTATCTAGCTAGTCTCACTTCTAATTCTGCATACACCATGTACACGGCCATGGCTATATGTTGCTCACTAGTGTCACTTCTACAAGAACAGTCAAGGCTACCAAACGATACATTTCCCATTTTAGCACTTTCTCAATATGTTAACCATCTCCGAAAGGGAAACATTTTTTTTTTTCGAAATCAGTCGAAACTTGATGAGAGCGCTATTGTCATCTGTGAAATTTGCTTCCTGTGGCCTCATACTGCTGTATCTGTATCTATATCTGTATCTGAATTTATATAGCCGATATAACCGCCCTTCAGCGTCACACCTAGTATTTGCACATCTATCTGCAAGTGTTCTTTAAAATTATCCAGAAAAGATGCCCCTATTGTGCTTGGTGATAACATATTCCACTCTACGATAGTTATGGGAAAATACGAATTTTTTAACACATCAATGCTAGGTTGGTAACTCTGGTACTTGAAGGCATGACTGTTTCTTGTTCTTTTTGGGCTGGTATTAGATACTTATCAGTCGATACGTCCATCAGTTTATTGGTCATTTTGTACATCACGCAAAGTCTGGACATTTTCCTCCTGTCTTCAAGTGATGTCCATTGCAGATCTGTTTTCATTTTGGTAACACTAGCATCCCTGTTGTAGTTGGTGATAACAAGTTCCACTCTACGATAGTTCTGGGAAAATACGAATTTTTGAACACATCAATCCTAGGTTGGTACTCTAGTACATGAAGGCGTGACTGTTTCTTGTTCTTTTCTGAGCTGGTATTAGATACTTCTCAGCCGATAAGTCCACGCACCAGTTTTGATGAGGACCTGATTGTGCTTCCTCCGCCCCCCTGAGCTAACCTAACCATGAGTATTGATGCTGTACGTATCAGCACCCAGCATCAGCCCCGCACCTCACACGTTTGACAAGTCCCCCGAGCCCAATCAATGCAGACTGGGGGCAGCAGGGTCATGTCTATCACACATCTAACGGAGCGCCATCATTCAACACGATACCATCATCAACATACAACCACGCGGAAACTACTCCTGATTCCCTGATACCCACCAAACACATGTCATCATCTCAAGCGATCATCAGATGGAAATCAGCATGCTGGTGTGTCAGATAATTCCACCTTACGTTAGCTTTCCAGTTAAACGTGCGAACTTAGAATTTCGATTCCACCGCAAATCCTCATCAACACTAGTTCACCTTTATTCGTGTGGTAACCTATATCCGTTGTTTGAAAAAAAACAGGATATTTAACGAGAGGTTTAGCTGGAGCATCAGATACTTTCCACCTCACGTGAGCTTTCCAGTTAAACGTGCGAACTTAGAATTTCGATTCCACCGCAAATCCTCATTAACACTAGTTTACCTTTATTCGTGGGGTAACCTATATCCGTTGTTTGAAAAAAACAGGATATTTGGGGATATCAAGTCGACAGATAGCTATTTCAAATTGCAAAACTTTCAAAATATTACAATTAATATCCCTAAATACCCGGGTTTTTTTAAAGGAGCAGATATAGGTTACCCCGCGGATAAAGGAGAACTAGCGTAACCCTTCTTCTTGTATGTTTGTATCTTGTATCTTGATGTACAGGTGACGCACTTGTTCACACTTGTTCTGTATGCAACAGGTACCTCCCACCCAACCATATCTGTACCATCCACAGTGTTTTGTGTCTTGCATTCTAAATCTAATGGCTCCTCAGATATCAAACTATGAACGTATCAGAGAGAATCGCCTTCTCTTTCCGCCCTGGGCTAAACTTAAAACGCTTGATCGTGACGGGAACTCGTCCTATCGACTCGTCCTCTTGTTGTTCATAAAAAGCCGGAGTCAGATCCTCATCTATTGACTGTTCCTGCGATTATTCACCAGGTGATTGAGCCCAGGGGACTTTTCAGACGCATCGACTGGAGAGGAGCTCGTATCTATTAAACACGAGCTCTGCGCTGTCTCGTACATGTATACATGTGATGGGGAGGAAGGAAGGAAGGAAGGGTGGAGGGGATAAGGGAGAAGGGCAAGAAGGAGGGAGGGGATGAAGGGAAAAGGGGTGGGAGAAGGAGAAAGGGGTTGAATAGGGGAGTTGTTGACGGAGTGGATGAGGGGGAAGGTGATTAAATGAGGGTGGGAGGGGTGAAGGAGGGGATGTGGTGGAAATGAGGGTGGGGTGGGGTGGGGTGGGGTTGAGTGAGGGGATGAGGGATGAAGGGATTGGATGAGGGTGGGAGGGGTGGGTTGTGGTGTTGTTAAGTGAGGGGATGAAGGGAGGGAGATGGGGGGGAGGAGGGAGAGGAAGGAATGTCTCCAAACTAGAACACCGTTTTATTGCTGACCTTCCAGATTCCCGTAGAGTTCGCAGGAGGAGCTGGCTGGTTGAAAATCTGGCGACTTATTACCAGATTTAATTCAACTTCAAATAATTTAGTTTTCTAGGCCTAACAACAGACATGTCACTGAGTTGACTCTCCAAGCAGAGGTTCGGTTCCGGCTGTTTTTGACGTTTTCGTAGGCTTTTGACGGGTTTTTAGTTTGTCCCGGGCTTGTTTGGCCGGCGGCCAAGAAGAAAATGGAGTCAAAATAAAAGCCCTACGCCTAAAGATACGTCAAAAACAACCGGAGACGAACCTCTGCTTGGTGAACAACTGAGTATAGCCTGGCTTAGACCAAGAACGTTATTTAGACTTAGGGCATCTACACCCAGTTTTGTAGTCTCCTCTGCCGCTTAGTTTCTTTTTGCGTAGTGTCATAGTCTGTATAGACTGACTGACAGAGAGAGACAGAGACGATCGCGAACTGAGGGCATTTGTCGCACAACATTCCGCTATCTCAGGAAAATGCTGTATTGGATCAGTGTCAGTGGTTGGTTTTGTCACAGCTTGAAAATTCCTCCACGTCAAAATAGACAAAGATGATTGCGCCGTAACTTCGAATATCGTCCAACCCCTGCAGCACGGCGTTTTCTGAAGTCAGGAAGGGTTACAGAGTTAATCAGCCCTTTTTCTTTAAAAGTGTTATCGTCCACGCCCACCTTCGCTAAGTACTTCAAGTAAGAGGACTGCACACAAAACACTACTCACCCCTCCTGCAAAGACAACCAGGGTATCTTAATGACTAGCTTTTAATATGGTCAATATTTACACAAGAAATGGGCGCTAATGCTTTTTCGACCGTAAATTCTGGGCTGGCACTTTTAAGTGTGGGAACTGATTACCGGCGGGTCCACGTAACGCTGTAGCCGGCGGTGGTAATAAACAAAAGCTGTAGGTAAACATGTTAAGTAGGTGTGGTGTCGTGCTGGACAGGGGGTACAGACGTGTGCCATAATCACATGTCACGCCACGGCATTTATCACACGGCAATGGACGCAAACCAGCTCAGTTCAACAGTTCGAGAGGAGGAAACATTCCTTCCCTTTTGAAAATCTGTCGGATTTCCGAGTCCTTGCAAGTGGTTTCAAACTTGTCCTCCGTTCGCTAAGGCTTTGAGTGCCTACTTCACAATCTTTCGGTGCCGAGAATGTAGCCTAAACGATCAGGAAAGACCCGGATAGCCCTGTTACTACTCGGCTGGTCTACAGGTTTCCGTTGCTTAGAAGGTTCGAACTGTGTCAACCAAAGGGATGTTACGGCTTAAGTCCGGTCCAAGGGCATGTTTACTTTTTACCTAAGGCGCATTAGAAACTGTCGTAGTTTATGATGAACAATGTACGTTCAAACAAGACTAACTGTGAATTAAGATATAACGTCAGTTGTTTTACAGCCGCTAATTACTCTGAACTCGGGTCACATTCCAGCACTGTAAACTGTGTCACCAATTTCTCTACGCTTGTACCGCCCCCCTCCCCACATGCAGAATAAGAGGGGGCTAAACTAGGGGTGGGTACCGGTACAGAAAATTCCGGTCCAGATCCGTTTCAAGTCCAAGGGATTACCAATGGTCCATTTCACTACAAAGAAATCTGTTTGGTGTAGTCATAGACTTACACTGGCGTTTTAAAATCCTACAACGCTAACTGCACCTGTGCGATTGGCTGTAAAACTTGGTAGAAATTACTATAAACTCTACTCTACTTCACTCTTGTTATTTTCTTCCACATGCAAGCGCCAAAACGTGTGAATGCCTGATAAAATAATCTGTTAATTTTCTAATCGGTCCAACATCCGGTCTACCTAATTTTTTAGGTCCGTTTTTTCTGGACCGGTCCAATAAGAAAACCAGGTTTTGTACCTGTACACCGTAACGGTACCCACTCCTAGGGTAAACTGTTGAAGTCCAGATGGTCTCTCGTATACAGTAGTCTGTCGTCGGACACAGAAGTTGTTGATAAACACATGACCATGAGTGGAGGCATGTGACCGGGCGATGGTATACACATTGTCGGGTGTCTTGCTCCTTAGACAGCTGAAAAACAAAGCCTCCAATAAATGAAAACTGGGTACTGTCTTGCCGCCGGTCCTTATAACGCTAGTTCACCTTTATCCATTGGGTAACCTATATCCGTTGCTTTTAAAAACAGGGTATTTGGGGATATCACGTTAATGAACATTAGTTCCAATATTTTCAGTATATTGCAGTTTAAAACTATCACCCACCGACTTGATGTGCCTAAATACAAAGCAACGGATATAGGTTACCCAACGGATAAAGTTGAACTAGCGTTATATAATGCTTTGCAAAAGAGAAGTAGTGTTTTAACAATGTGAAATACACCATGCCGCCATATTTTCTATTATAATGTTAGATTAGCATACTTAAGTAGATAGTTTGTAGTTGTTAGTAATACATGTTATTTGCCATATATTGTACCTGATGAAATCGTTGTGCAATAAACTTGACTTGACTTATCAAGATTGGCGTTTTACCAATGTGTTTCAGTTAGTCAGTTTGAAATCTGTGACGTCGAGCGTATCCAAGGTTTTTATTATCTCTATCATGGCCTCAATAGCAATAGATATGACGATAACAAAGCTGTAAAAATGGAACACTTCATCTTTTATGTAAAGAGCATTTTTATTCACATTACCAACTGGGCGGTACTGGCCGCCATATTGGTGTACCTAATTTCTACTTCACTGGATCGTTGCGTATAATTATGTGCAAAAAACAATTTATGTGTTTTATTGGCATGATTGTCAGTATTCTTGCTGTTATATCTTTTCTGTTCTCAAGAGATGTCTTGATGGTTATCTGTGAGGATGAGAAGATCCCAAGATGTCGGAAAACTCTTGAGCCATGATTCACTGAAATGCAAATGAAGACACAACATGGTGTGCCGATACAGTGATGACGTCACATAAAAACACCGTATAGCCTATAGGCCAACACGAACTGTTATAATGAGGTTTAGGGTTATAGGGTTAGTACGTGGCAGTGTCTGTACACATTTATTGATGAACAGGTGTGTTACAGGTGAGGGGTGTGAACATCCGGAGAAGAGAGGGAATAATGGAGAGAGAGGAGAGATATAACGGAGATGGAGGGATGAGGAGAAAGAGGGGGGGTATAAAAAGACAAATGGTCAATGAGAGGAAAGGAGAGAGAATAAGAGGGACGAGAGACCGATAAGCAGGGAGGAAGAGAGAATGGAGAATGAGACGGGTAAAGAGAGAGGTTAATAAACGGAAGGAAGGAGATATTAATAGGCAAAATAGAGAGGATGATAAACAGGGGAGAAGAGAGAAATTGAGAGGGGGCAGAGAGAAAGAGGTCGATAGAGGACAGACAAAGAGAGAGCCCGACAAATGGAAGCAGGGAGAGACCGAGGGTCAAAAAGAGAGACTGGTCGATAACGGAAGAAGAGAGGGAATGAGAAGGAAGAAGAGTGAGAGATGAACACACGTACCATCCATAATTTGGTCAGAAAACGGTCGCTCTGTGGTCGCAGAATGGCGCTACCAGACCACTTAAGGGCCATTTTCATAATTGGAGAAATATCATCGGTAATGGCGCAGACCGCGCGGCGGTCAGTCTTCCAGTGGCGCAGCTGCTCTTACTGGCTTCAACAGCACACACCGGACAACTCCGTCCTACACACACACACACTGCAGCACATAGCAGCTTCTCTATGGTCCAATCAACGCCTAACAATCACTGTGTTTTTAAATCACTTTAGTGCAATTATGCCTCATAAAGAGCTGACGACGTCTACATAGACTAAGTGGTAAATGTACGCTGTGGTTTTCATCGACACTGAAGGAATTTTGGAGAACACACAAATCGCCTCAGTGTGTGTCAGGGACAAGGAAAGTCCTTATCGAGGTTATCTTAAGAATGTCTTAAACACCTGGATACCTTAAGGTTGTGAGCACCTCATGCATTACGGATACAGTGTTAGTACATCTCATTGAATTCATCTTTTATTCAATGAGGCGGTCTCAATGATACCAGGCGAAATGATGAGTTGGTGTTTACAAGTCAAATCCCCTGTGGTAGTTTGTTCGTGCAGTCATAAAGAGTCTCCCTTCAGTTTTTTTTTTTTTTAAATTCAAAAACACATAACAAGGACCATGTGGCGCTGCACTCAAGTTTAACAACTTATTTTAACAGCGCCACATAACAAAATACGAATGAATCAATGAGCTTAGGTAACTTAGCTCAACATAACTGTGCGCCATTTCCCACCACCCCAAGACATAAAGTAGTATCAATTAGCCTAATTGAGTACATATGAAAAAGAGAATTAACAAAAGTAGAGTTGAGACTTCTACATGTACTTGACTGATACAGTCATGTAGAGCTAGAAGCGCTTAGTATCCTCAATATAAGATTGCGTGAGTTGCATCGTTTTAAAGTTGTAAACAGACGGTAACAATGCGGAACCTCTGAGAATAAAATATAACTTGGCATTGTCTGACATATTATTTAGGTTTACACGATGACCAAGTAAATCCGCAAGATTGCCGACAATTTCCTATCTTTGATGAATATATAAGTCGCATACAGTCTCCCTTCAGTCTCCCTTCAGTTCTTTCTCCGGTTCCATCGAACATTACAGGTATCCAAGGTCATATCATGTGTTTTGGGCTATGCCTACGAAACGTGCATCCGTCCCAGAGACACGCAAAGCTGTAATTCTGAATTACCTATAAAACTGCCGATGTCTTAGTCACCGAACAAGTTTGAGGTCTTCTTGAACATGCCACGACTTTTAATTAAAGACAGAGAAAGAAAGACAGACAGACAGACATAGAGATTCAGATCTGGGGGGGGGGGGCTAAGAGACAGATAGCGAGATACACAGACAGACAGACAGACAGGAAGATTAGTCATCAAATATAATTTATTCAGTTACGATGAAGTAGTACATGTTATAATGCCGTGAAAATGTACCTACATTGTGTATCATACCATATGAAGGAGCTACATTACGTACTCTGCAAGCAGAGGTTCGGCCCCGGCTTTCAAGCGGACAGAAAGAAAACCTGACAAAATAGGAAGCCGGATAGAATTCGAAAGGCACAAAAAGTCTTTAAAACGAGTCAGCGCCGAACCTCTGCTTGCAGAGTATATATCATGGTCAATACGTTACTATATACGTTTGCTCAAGGCGTCACCCCTTAGGGTTTAACACACAGGTAAAAGTTAACGCTACATTTTTGTTACTACGTTTCAAAACTGGCAATGTAATGACTAGCCCAGCTAGTTCACTTGATACTTCTTGTATCGTTCTAGAGTGAGCATAGCATTATGTTTGTTTGGCATTTATCACACACACTACTACTCGTTTAGAATGATAGAATGCTTTATTATTTTGTACCGATATTTAAACCATTCTCCATTTGAGTTATCATGTGTTTTTTTTATTTGCAAAATCATGCCCGAGGTCTAATTGCGCATACAGTCTCGAGGAAATTGAAGTCATACAATCAACTATAAGCTTCTACGTTTACTATAATTGTAGGGTTTGACTTCTATGAACTAGGCAGTCGTCTATGAACTGTCCCAAATTCTGCAAAATAAGTGTTTTTGTGATCTTAATAAAAGAGTAGACTAGTTATATGACACAGAGGGTCCGCAAACCCCCTGCCACCACCCCACCCCCACCCCCCCGGGGCCACAACCGCTCGCCTCAATATTTTCCGTCCGAGTGTGTCATCCCGGTTGAAAACTGTTGAGTACGAGACACAGTGGATAAGTTGTGGGCAAACCTTAGCAATGTGACGTTCTTGGCTTGGATCAGTCCCTACTACTTTCTACCCTCACTCATTGTAGACTATAGCACTTTAAAATACTTCTATTCACCAAACCCTGCTAAAGCATGATCAGTTCAGTTCATCCTCTGAGAAGTTGACCACAACTTGGTAGCTTTTAACAACCGCATTTTCTAGTTATAACTTAACAATGTATTGTTTTTTTACGACAATGTGAGAGGGCAAACACAAGACAAATTCTCAATCCGCGTGCCTGGGAAAAATTCCGTGTAATTTTGATGACATATTGCCAATAGTCCTCTTAACACCGGTCCGTGAGAATTCGACTTATTCCCAAATTACTTCGGAAGGTTTGAGTGATGTTGTTTCGTCGGATGAATCTGTCATAACGTGATGATCTTTTCCAGCTACAGCTTAGGGCTGAGGTAAAAATGCAAAAGGATGTTGTTTGGCAAAATAGGTGGACCGGGAAAAAAGGTTGGACGCAGTTCTTTATACCCCCCCCCCCCCCACACACACACACCCTACCACTTGAACGGCGCTCTCGTCGCTCTGCGACCTTAAATTTGACAGATCACTCAACGATTTGTATAGAAAAGAAGCCAAATCTTTTTACACGTTGTGTATTTTTTGTCTTCTCAGTCACACTTTTACGTTTTGTAAGATATACCCAGTGTGAAAGCGAAGGTTACACATATCCTATTTAGGTTCAATGAGAGCGCAGCGCGATCGCCGTCTAGTGGGGAGGGGGGCTTAGTCGTTGAACGAATTTACTTCCAAGACGCAATGACAAACATTTTTAGCTCAAAGGGAAGACATTTTGGCACATTGATCCACTTTCTTTCACCCCCCCCTCACTTCCGCAAATGAACCCGTCTCTTCCCCCTTTATTTCACAAATGAACTCGTCTGTTTTGCATTTTAGTGCTTACTATCCACTTAGCCCCAGTCAGTGTCTATCCCTTCGTTTATTGTCACAAGACTAGGAGGCAAAATCCCGGGCTCTGAATTTACTCCCTTCTTTCTTCAGTTTGCGAGACGTGGTTGCTGTTGAAATCATTCCCTATAAAGGTAACTTACTTACCCAAAAC
Organism: Branchiostoma floridae; assembly: GCF_000003815.2. NCBI lineage: Eukaryota > Metazoa > Chordata > Leptocardii > Amphioxiformes > Branchiostomatidae > Branchiostoma > Branchiostoma floridae. The sequence goes on from NC_049986.1 coordinate 4,133,636, forward strand.
GATGATTTAAATATATATAGTCTAGAAATGCCAAGGGGAAATCGCAGTAAAAGGTCCTACCAAACTGTCATTGAGTACGCTAGACCCTGAGTACTGATTCGCAAAATGTTAAAGTGCGTATGTAACCAATGACACAAAAGTCCCTGATTACAAGCAGCTATTATATGTATTATTCAATGGACATAGACGTTTGCAAAACCATACACCCTTCTAATGTTATCAAACATCGAACTTCCAGTTTTCGATTCGGAACCTGGTACCACGGCACGAGACACCAAGACGTTCCAAGAAGCAAACAAACAGTGCTTTATCATCGCTAAGAGTATATATCGTTTTTCTGCCTCTTTTATGCAACGTTTTCGCAGCCACAGTGACAATGACAGGTTCTGAACAGGCTGCCATGTTTACTATAGTCTATGACGTCATGGGCGGAAAATAACCTGATAACCTGAAGAACTTGAGAAGTATGATCTGTAAGATTCGATGTTAGATAGTAGCGGAAGGCTTTATATTCTATACATACGTCTATGTTTATTGAA
>NC_049986.1:4135854-4148454 GCF_000003815.2 Branchiostoma floridae
GATCGGTCTTCAAGACCCTGAATAATCCTCGCCCTAGATAGTTGTGGTCACCATAACTCTAGAACCTCTTCATGGATTGTAATGATATTTGGTACGTGGGTAGTTGGTGGAAAGATGAAGGTCAGGGTCGATTTGGGGTCCCTTGGTGTGTGACCTTGGTACTGTAGCAGATTTTATTTGTATCTTTTGACCTGGATATGCTATGATCTTGTTATATACACAGACGCAGGCAGCTATGTAGAGGGCTGTCTTACCATATGGTTACGTCTTGGCTGTGTTTTAGAAACCTTTTTAAGATGTTGAGAGATTGACCCCCAGGGTCTTTCAGTGGTTTCTCAGTGATCTTCCAATGGTCGCTATGGTGAGATTTCGACCTGGTCACAACATTTTTGATGAGTAGCGGTGATCGGTGAACAATCTGTCCAAGTTTTGATACTGAACGGTGTCCGGATCCATTATAGGGCCATGTTGATTTGATTATATGGATAACATCCTCTGGGAACCTCCAAAATTATGCGAGCGGGCGAATAAAGAAATGATTGGCCGAAATAAGCCTTCATTATGAAATCTAAGTGGTCTGTAAGTTAGGTTGAACAAATGACTGAGCACATATCATAGTATACTAAAAAGTGTCTTCATCATATGACCTAGTAATTGACGTTGGCGACGACATGTGTATCAGTTTTCAGGTAGTATTTGCTATGTACGGCATATATTTGCTCATTTTATAACAGCTTTGTACAATGTACAAAATGGTTGAATTTCTTTTTTAACGGCCGAAAATTTATGCACACACGGATGTCATCCATATAATCCAATCAGCATGGCCAGACTATACAAAAATTGGGCCTTACTGTTCTTGCCTGTCATCGGAGGTTCTCCATCGCCATGCTTGCCGAACCTGGAGTTCGGTTCTCAAACGCCTGTGATTGACAAGTTTTATTGCAAATTCCTGCCCGTGGGCTAATTGCAGGTAACATAAAAGATTCAAACAGTGTAAGATACAATATCACAAGTGTCTACTCAAGTCTGAAAGCCAACTCTAGATTCTGGGTTATTGGGTTCGACTCCTTTTTCGGAGACAGTGGAAGACGAAAGATCCCACCTCTTCTACTATGTGTGGGTTTTGTGATGTTAAAAGGAGAACTGTTTTCTTTTTGTCAGTGAATGTGAGGAAGTTTGGGTGGAATTTGATGACCTCTTTGAACAGCTCTTTTCTTTCTTGATTGTAGAAAGAGCAGTTTGACATAAAATGTGTTTCGTCTTGTTTGACGTACATTGTTTGCACGTTCTTTCACACACGGATAGCCTCTTGTACCGCCCTCTGATTAAGCAGTAGCTACTCTAACCCTGTCCTCGTCTATCTACACCCCCGGATGATTAGCTATGATTGATCGACAAATGATTGATTGATACATTGGCTGCTGAATTGATGGACAACTTACTCCAAGTACGCACACAGGGGAACGTGCTCTTGGCAGGGTTACATTACAGTCAGACAATATCGTCGTTGGGGCACGAGAGCAGGGCTATGTACCTTAAAGCCATGTGCCTGTACCTGTTCCTGTAGAATTGTTAAGGTACAGGTCTGGACCTAAACGTCTGGTAACGCTAGTTCACCTTTATCCGTTCGGTAACCTATTTCCGTTGCTTATAAAAACAAGGTATTTGGGGATATCACGTCGAAGGACGTTGGTTTCAAATTGCAATATTTTCAGTATATTGTAGTTTAAAACTACCACGACTTGATGTGCCTAAATACCCTGTTTTGAAAAACAACGGATATAGGTTACCCCACGGATAAAGGTGAACTTGCGTTATACCTGAACAAACTTAAGCCCAATGGCGGACATGACTAAAGATTAGTAAATTCTGTATCAAAGATGACAATTGTGACTCTCTTGCAATTAGAAAAAAGTTTTCTTAACTTGTAATTGAATAGACTAGTTTTGAGTTTCAAATATGCAAATCCTCATACAAATATGACGCTTTATCACTAAAATCAGTTGGTTCATGTGTAAATTACATATAACTGAAAAAACAACAAATTGTATACCTGTACGTAAAGTTTGTGTAGGTCAGGATATATCAACGACTCAATCTGACTATTAGCAATTTTCCCTAACAATGAAGTTAACACGCAATGTGGAGAGAAGAATGCATGTCTTCAAGCTTGCGTCTAGAACTGGAATGTTAGCGACCTGATTTGGCGTCATGATCACACGTGAGAGTAACCAGTGAGAATATGAAGTTAATTCTATCTAACGCAAGTTCACCTTTATTCGCGGGGGACCTATATCCGTTGCTTTCAAAAAATGGTATTAAGGGACATTAAGTCGATGAATGGTGGTTTCAAACTGTAATATTTCGGAAATATTGCAAGTTGAAAACATAATCTGTCGACTTGATATCCCCAAATACCCCTTTTTTTAAAGCAACGGATATTGGTCACCCGCGAATAAAGGTAAACTACTGTTACAAGCCGAATCAAACATAATGGGCGTTTCCCGTTTAGCCTATCGTGCTAGCGGCTAGTTCCACGTATACCACGAGGTTATGTGACTAGTTATTTTCTCTACTTAGGACTTCGTGAACACGAACACTTGATATAATAGGGTAATTTATTTAGGGCGAAAGAGACGTCCTTTGCAATGTATCCTATAGGCCTAACTCTTACCAAGAAGATTATAAAATTCTACGCGGTGGTTTTAAGTTCGCGGTAGCACCATGCACTGTTGTCTCTTACTCTAATGGAACAATATTCGTGGTGGTTTTAAGTTCGTGGTGAAGCGGCCACCGCGAAAACGGCAAACATTATACGACCGCGAAAGTTTCTGCATTTACAATATATATAATATCTCAACATAACTTCCTTGCTCTGGTTCCATTGTGCTTCATTTTCAAGTACCTAAGCTTGAAAGTTCACGACAAAAAAATCAAATGAACAAAACTATCTACTAGACAATGATTTGAGTAATGCCATACTTTATTTCATTGATAAACCGGTTGTAATATATTTCTATTATTTTTGCCCAAACGTGCACATGCCCCGATTGGTTTATTCGGTGTTCCCCTGTGTGACTTGTTCTGGCTGGAGTGACCTGGCGAGCAGGGGGACCGGAGTGACAAATTACTCGCCTGAGCACACGTCCCCATTGCCGAGACTTCTGAAAGGTTTCCACGTGCTCACAGGACAGAATTTATCATAAGTTAAAAGAATGTTTGGGGCGAAAGGGTCTAAATATTTGGACAAAAACAAAGCCCTACAACTCGCGGGTGGTAGCCTTTGTTGAATGGTATCGGTTAAGTAATCTAAGTACGGCTAAACAGTTGTCCATCAGCGGGCATTGCATTTTCATAGTGGTGTCCCTAAGCACTTCGATGCTATCTGTGTTTGGCTCGTGTACCTTGAGATCTTATCGCTTAGGTTCGTGCAAAGTCGGGCCTCGCGGCGGAGGTATTACAACAGCGGGCTACACGCACGGGGCGCTCGGAAAGAGGCCGTAATATCCGTCCTCGGTAGCTGCTAAAGAATTCTAATTGCAAATGCCTTTAGCCGCACATTAGTGCCAGCGCACCCGGTGTGACCACAGGGTACCTGGGGGTCTTTGTTGGCATTCGATGGGTGCCTTTACGCTGATCGCTTTAAAATGGCCAGATAAGTTTCTTTTCTCGGCGGCGATCAATCTTCTGGAGTTGTTTTAGCTAGCGAGACATCCGTGTCTGAATTGGAACAAGTAGTTTCGGTCCCCGGGGCTTTTTTGTTGCTCCACGGTCCCAGTGAAAAATATTCGGGCAAGCGAATTGGTTGGAGCGCCACAAAGGAGAGTCAATAACACGCCGAACAAACGACATGTCGGAAATGAAAAGCCCGGGTTCATTTACACACAAGCTGAGGGGCAGCCACCTTAAACTTTAATTTCGCTGGCGTACAAAAGCCTCTATTGGCACATTCCGCACTTACATCTCTTGTTATCGGTAGAAACCAGAGAGACTGACACATTAGCGTTCAGAAATAAACAATCCCATGCCAGAGGACACAAAACCTCCATCGCGAGTGCATAACAAACAGTCGCTTAAGTTCCAGCTGACAAACGCTCATGAAAGAGGAGTGACCCTGGGCCGCTGTCAGTGTTCACTAGCTCGGGTTTCTCTGACCGTGTGTGGCAAATGTAGGACAAAACCACCAACTTCCCCCGGAATAACACAAACAAAACCGACACAGTGTACCGTAACAACCCGGTGTATTTAATTCACCAATAGAGTAACAACAGAACTACCCCGAACAGTAAACCATGCTCCAACCACTCGTCATGTAGAGAGAGAGCCTGGCTACATACATGATACATGTACAGCATGTCTTCCTCAAGAAAGACAGCATTTCCTTTTAAGAAAATGGGCTAAGCTTACACCCGGTCTCATGTATGTCAGCACCAGACTATAACAACCTTCCAGAAATTAATCAATAGAGACACGAAGTTGCAGATAAGGCTTCGACACACGATACTTTGCTTCAGTCTGTCAAAACAATCGAGTAGTAGTTTGCTCGTGTCATTCCCATATGCTAGCTGGGTGCCAGATGCTGAGGCGTACATGATAATATTAAACAACGATCACAGGTATTAAAAGCAAGTAGAGATACAGAAATGTCAAATTTACGTCTACATAATCTCTATATACAGCAGAACGTACAACAGTACTATAATGGTGAAATTCACAGTGGAAACAACATCATGAAAGCTCGTCTCTTGCAATCGCCATGCCCCCTCCCCTTCTCACAGCGTCAGCATGTAGTAGATGTTGTAGAGTAGAATAGCTTAATGATATAATCTTTTTTATATGTATGAATCACTACAAGCTGGTGTTATGCTGAATTTATTTTTGTATATAATATTCCGCTTTGTAGGAGAGAGGGAGGGGGGCAGGGCGAGTCCAGATTGATGACGAGAATGGTGGAGTAATTCCACGGGGTCCCACAACAACGCCTGGTCATTATGACGAATTACCGTAACACAACCTTGACATATGCTCAGCAACATTAGATGTAAAAGACACCATTTTGAAGCCACATATCTGTACACGATAAGTTAAGGCAGCAAACAGTTCACATACTGAAGGTATCAATGGTGTTTACATGGGCTGTGATACCCGCCAAATGTATTCCATCTTTGACCCATGTGTTATAACACTTTGCAGATTTGGACATGATGTAGAGAACGTCGGTGTGAAATAGCCTTCAAACTGTCGAGCGTGGAACTGGTCGCCATCGAGCACATGCATAACTAGCGCTTTTTAAAATTCAGTCCAACGTGTCACGTCAAAAAAATAAATATCTTCCGCAATCTTGCTTGGCAAAGAGGACCGTTGGAATTTCAAAAAAACATCCCAAACTGACCACTGTCAATTGCATCAACAGGTCTGTGTGGTAAGATATAAAAGCTCGTCAATGTACACTGCCATTTCTTGTCTTGATATGTCAGGTGCCAATTTAGGGTAATGGGCCCGGAATAGCTGTACATTTTTACAATGTCTGTACATAGAATTAGGGCAGTCAATCCATCTTGCTGCCAGCCGTGCATGTACAAGTATGTCGGGACATTTTCAACTCGTGCCCTTATAGTTTTTAGTCCTTGGTAGCGTGCAAACGGCAGTAATATATATATACAAACAGGCAATTGTATTGTCTTTTTTAGCAATGGTAAACACAACTTGCTTTCTTTTCCTGCTGGCTGCGTCACCTCGTAAGTATGAAAGTACCCCTCGAGGAGTAGGGGGGTATATCCTCATGCATCGAGGGGGTTCCCAGACTCCTCAGCAGACCTAGGGGGGTAGAACATAAGGAAACGTTAGAGATAGCACGGTACGCTAAAGCATGCTTTTAAAATGTAACGTTTGGAGCAAGCAGATGCTTGGAGCAAGCTCCGCCGGTACCATGGCAACCCGTCTTTAGTTTAAACACGTCGTAAATTGACTGCAACCCGAGCTCTGTAATGGTATGGGCCGCCGTAGAGCTACTTTTAAATGGGTAAACCCGGGTAAGTTTGCCGTGCAGAGCCGACCCAGCTTCTTAATCTCATTCGATGCTTGTACAGCATTCGACTTTGCCCCACCCCTCGTGCATTAGCCAGTCTAAACATGCATTACACCAGGGTGGGAAATAAGGGTAGCCAGATAACCACTAATTAATTTATCCGATTACAATGTGGAGGAATTACATCACTTAGGAAATTGGAGTTTTTATCTTCCGGTCTGCGGATAGACTTTACAAGACGTCAGGAAATATTCATCTCTCTTCATGTCAATTTTCCCCCAAAACTGACACCACCGCAATAAACTATGGATTAGACCTGCACTTTGCGATATTGATTCAGCCACGGCACACTTGGCCTGTATTACAAATAACGGAAATTACGGCAAATTAAATAACTTCGTTTCCAGCTTGTTTACCCGTGGTCGGCCTAGAAATTACACTTTGATGCACGGATTAGGGAGAGAACCCAGCCCGGGTATTTGCGAAATTACAGGCGCCCCTGTCCTATTGGGGTTACATGCATTCTCAATTTATTTTTGAAGCGAAGAATGTAATTTAGTTTGGTACATCTTAAACAAACAGAGCGGTGATTGCATGCGGCTCGAGCGGCATACCAACTAGATGGGACATTTGGAGAGTGGATACATCCTGCGGTGTTTATTTTTGAAGCTCGGACCGGGAGCTACACCCTCTCCTTCCATTCCTGACATATCCCTGTGGAGTGGCGGGATCGTGACAGTGCCACGGAACGGGACCCAGTGGGGAGGGGGGAATAACACCTCATCCACCCTGACTTTGGCTTCCACAGGCAACCTTTCACACCTGCCCGCGTCACTTATTGCTGTGGTCCCGTCCAAATCCCACTGCCGGCTCCGCCAATCCGCCGCGCCGTGCACAAGATAACAATGCTTCCTAAATTGAAATTGTAGCAGTAATTGGCTTGGTCGATTGCCTTACCTTATGCTGTGGCCGGAGGCCCTGGGTTGGGGGACCTTCCGCCGCTCCCTTTAACAGATTGGTCCCGTCCTGTTCACAGAATATCCTCCCATTCACGAAGTGGTATCTGGGAAAACACGAGAGGAGAGATATAAATGTCAGAGCATGGTTCAACTGACAAACAGTTCCTCGGTGACGAGGGGGGAAGCCGAGATCGTGCCACGGGTCGATCCGACTCGTGAAAAGCAGATAGCCTTTAAAATTGATGTCAAGAACAAATAGTTCCCCTCTGACTGAACCCAACCCGCCCCGCCGATCCCGAGGGGTGAGATCGCCGCCCCGAGTGCCTACCGCTACTCGTGATCCGTAGTGGAATCAATTTGTTTTTCCTCTGACAAAAATGGCTACAGTAGCTGTACGGGAGTGCACGGACCGCTAGCCTGGTCTCATTTCACACCCGGTATCCCCGCTCCCGAAGGGCGGTACGTGACATTACCGGCGGTGCGACCGGGACGGGTCACCCTTACGGGCGGCGTGGCAGCACCGTGTCGCCGTCAGCACTCCAACACGAGATAGGAGAGAACTGGTGGCGTGAACCATGAAATTAAAGGGGGAGATTAATGCCACTGAAAATCAATCACGGCAACAATAGAACAACTGATTGGGAATGATACGACAAAAATTGGTTCCAGTAATCAGTTCTGGCGTCGTAGTGTTACATCTCTTCAAATTGTGTACGTGGACTTGGTTAAATCACCTCGGTGAACTCGCTACCAAGGCTGGGCCAATATTTCATTAAATCATACACTGCTATATTACTCTGTTAATACAATTACCAGGAAATGATTTCTCGTGCTTCTAAAAAAACGGTTTACTTTATCGCGGCCCGACCGTGGAGTGGTCTAAATTAACAAATGCCAAAGTGACACGGAGAATTTCTACACAAACATTTCTAACCCCCATCCTCGCCTAGTCTGTTGGACAGGACTTTCTCAAACTTTGTAGCTATTTCCATGGTCCTGCGGTCAGCCCTGGCATGTATGCAGTCGCTCACCTCGGAGAAATGTTCCTCCATGTATAAACTGATTGCAAAGTTGTTAATAAACGCGGTTACACCGCGGTGATACCCCGATGTGATAAAATGATACACAGACCAATGATTTGCATGGCGAGTTCTCGCTGCCCCCCTTTTTTCCGGAGGACTCTAATATTACCACGGGCCGCAGTGCACTTCAATATTATATTAAAGGCAAATATCTCATAAGTCTTCATATACCCATGGGGACGCCAGGTAGCACTCTATTCTATGCCTTTAATAAATCAGAAACAGTACACCTTTGCCTAATTGCTTCCTAGGTGCATAGGTTATTGACGTGCGTTAGATGCGAGTGTTCATTACCAAGGCCGACAATTCCCTAAACCTCGCGCCACGTTAGCCTTTCCCGTTTTTGTGTGCCAGTGGAGGGATGGCTCGAGAAAAAAGGGATCAAATCATGTAACAAGGTGGGCTCAGAGGACTGGCAATTCTTTTATTCAGCTTACAGCATTTGCTCGGCGTTGAGATGCCAAATGCCAGCCCATTTACAGCTTTTTGCCGTAATCCCAGCACATTTGGGGCTCAAAGCCAGGGGAAACATTGTTTTAAATGTTAAGTACCGCCACTCCGAGGAGACTAAAAACCTCGTGATTATATGGTAAATGGAAAGTGCTTTTTAGAGAGGGTTTGTATGGGGGAAACACGCACCTGTCTCCAGGTGACAGCTGGTAGCGGCAGGTGAAACAGGTGAAACACTTGACGTGGTAGACGTTGCCCTGCGTTCGCATGACGAACTCGTTGGCTGGGATGGATTGTCCGCATGCGTTACAGGCCCCACTCGCACCGAACAGGCTGAAAAACAACAACAACACGTGGTGTTAACATTTAAGCACGAAACAATCTGAAAACAACAACAACACGTGTTTACAACAGACTGCTTTTGTGAATACAGCAAGAAACAAAATCAAAATTTGAAAAAAATGGGCTTCGGCTGAAAGATAGCCTGGTTAACCCCAGCCCGATCTCAAAGTATCTATCGTGCAGGGTAGATATTTTTTAGATCGCGCTGGAGTATGGTATCCAGGCTAGCTAAAGACACCCTTTGCTTTCGGTTTCAGACCATCAGTAGACCATATGTCTTATCAATTTTATATGACACCGATTACACACAGTGACTTAAATATTGTCGAGCAATTAAGTTCACTCATTCATTCATATGGACATATTAAAGAGTCTCAATCAAACTATGTAGTCATGAGATGGAAAGTTGGTGTATCCAATTTGAGACGAAGCGACAATCTCTCACTACTCATTACAACGTGCTCTCTACAAGTCTCTGAGTACACGAGTTTCCTGACTTTAGAAGACAGCATTTGTCAGGATTTGGAGCTAAAACTCGGGCCCGCCACCAAAGTGACAGAATTGAAAGCCTAAAATGCGACCACTTCATCACGCCTGCTTAAATCGGCCACAGGAGTCTTCCTGGTAACTTTGGGTCTCTGAGAACATGTCTTGGGACGAGTTAAAAGACACAGGGGTGGAGACTTACCCATCGAGTGCTCGTTAAAGACACATTCTTCGAGCACAACGACTTGAAGTTGACGGAGAAGTTGGCCGCTTTAGTATCAAACGTGGCAGGCAGGTTAAATGTGCTGTTAGCGGGAACGTTTGTGTTTATTCCTGATTAATCCTGAATCCCTGCACCGCTGACATACTCTAAATGTTCGCCTAACTGTGCACAAATCGCCTCATATGTCATGATACACATTTTAAACAAGTCTGAGTCATCTTTACGTAAACTATAACTGAAAATGCAGGATCGGAGAATCAAGAAAGATTTTGCAACTAAGAAAAAAGGGGCAGGTACTTTTAAACTTTTTGGCTTCTCTTTGTAAGACATTAGAAATGGTTGTGAATAGTGAATGCCCTTTCTAGTTCACGTAGACCTTTCGCGGAACGTTTGGCATAGATGGAGGCTGAAAGAATTGTTAAACACTGTGTTAGTGACCTCTCGAAATAGCCACAGGCACATCGGTTTCGTGTCGTGTTTGTATTCCTGGGGGGTGGGCAAAACACATAGAGATAATCCATTGTTTTCTTCGGCTCGGTAAATTAATTCACATTAGTTTTCACACGTGTTTCCCCACCGCTGTGTGTGTGTGGAATCAGAGCAAGCTGTTCGGCACAGCTGACCAAGGTCTGTAATCTGGCGTGCTATACCAACAATGTACACACCTACATATACAACACTCCTGTCTTGTCCTTTTTGCCTGGTTTACACTACTGAATACGTGCGGAAATCCTTCACAACCGAAACAGTCGCCCTTTCCGCTGTATCAGTGAGGGAACTGAGCGTTCAAGAGTTGCTTCCTCTACCAAACAGACTTGGTAATCATATCTCCAAGTACTGTAGGCCTGTAGTTTCAGCTGATTTAGATGTATAAAGTGGGACATACCGAGATGGCTTGTATCAGTCAACCCCCCTTATTCTGTCAGGCACTTAGAGAACGGGCTGCCAAATGGATAGGACGTAAAACCGAGCTTTAAGTACACCGTGCATTGAGGTGCACTTACCCAAGACCTTAAGATTCCCTTCCTCTAAAAGACACGTTCTCCCTCTCTCTCAGTTTAAAAGCCGTTATGGCGCAAAAAGCCTGAGCTCAGCAGCGAACCTTAAGACTTTAAAAGTGTTGCATGAGGGCTCTCTCCTCCTCGGTGAAAGCTCCGAGTTCCCGCTGTTAATTTCCAGCCCACTAAAAGCAGACAGTGAATGTAGCAAAATGGAGGAGGAAATGTATCTCTGAGAAGCGGGGCAGAATGAGAGTTTGCATTAGGCTAAGTGCCATAGAGAGCAGGATAAATAACACAGGCAACTGAAGTGCACTTTTGGGCCGCTATCATGCACGTCGGATCTCCTGTTTTTAAAAGCTATATTGCTTAAATGTAAAACTTGGGCAAGAGGGAGAAAGGTCGGCGGTAATGACCTTCCTATAAAAGTTATAGTTTAAGAGCCTTTAAAAGGCCTGGGACCCGCGGTAAGAGGATGCCCTCCACAGTGAATGTAAACCACCGCGGAGGGTCACCATACTTTGAAGTTGTACCATCGATTGAGTGAAATGTGACGCATATTTGCTTCCACCGATTCAGGCCCAGCACTTAGAGGATGCACCGCGTAGGCTCAGGAGTATTTCCCTCGCTTAGCTCTGAATGTCAACCATCGAGCCGAATGGAAATGTAACGCTGCACTTAGATACACTTTGATGGAGGTCTAAAGAAGGGCGAATCCGCAGAAGACCAAGGGACCTTTCATTGTGGATTGTCTCTCAAGCCTCGTCTGGAGAAAACACCTCGCCAAAAATTCGTCCACAAGGGCGCAGCCACTTTCATATCCGTAATGGGTGTAATTTGGTCCACTTCACTCCAATTACTCCACGAACCATTAGACCCTCTTTCTTCTCCCAGATTAAAATGATCAAAGATACGTGTACTCATTTCATGAGATATAATGGAAAGTACATCAATCCCGTGCCCATAACTCGGGGGCAATTATTATGTGTGGGAATATTACCCAGGTTAATGTACATTTTAACTTGCACAACCACGTAAATGCATACCCCGCCATTTCTCCTCATTACTGGAAACAAGATTTATTTAATTTATCTCCCATTTCCCCGCTAAGGTTGATTGGTGCGGGAGACTTTGCCTTCTCGCATTAGGGCCGGGGAAATGGGATATGGAGTACGTAGATGTGTTTCTACATGCTTGCTTTGAAAGCCTGACACATATGTGAATCGGAGAGTCCCATTTGGGGCTCGGGTTGACACTCAAAAGTGGCAGTGAGCGGCGTAATTTTTCTGAGTGTTGAGGGATCACAACGGCTGGCAGGGCGAATTACGAAAGGCACCCATCATGCAGTGAATATCCTTCATGCTTGCCGAGCACCCTCGCCCGCCATGCATCATGATCAGCGTAGCGGGCTGTCCGTATAAACAAGCGGGCAGTCGGGGTGTGTTTGTGCGTGCCTTATCGCGCTCTACAACACGTTCGTAGCTGGCAAATTATGACCCCTCCAAAACCATTATTAACCCAGCGGACTACCCACCGTATGTAGTCGGTCTTGCACAGGATCATGCCGGCCTTAGAGAAGCAGGAACTGCCGATGTCGCCGAGCTGGGCCTGGCAGCACGAGCACTTGAGGCACGCCACATGCCAGTAGCGGTCCAGGGCGTGCAGAAGGAACCGGTCGCCGATTTTGCCGCCGCAGCCGGCGCATTTCTTGACGGAGCCGTTGTCGGTCATGGGTCCGCCCCCTCCCCGAGAGGGCACCACACCGGGCCGCTGACCTGCGAACACACGGGGTAAACACACCGTAAGCACTCCCTACTCGTACACGCTCCTCTCGTGATCACAACTCGATAAGTAGTGGGGAAAGCACCCCCCCCCCCACACACACACACACATACGCAACACATACATACACTATACACACACGCGTGTCACTATAAAACAGTTCATCAACAACTCCCACACACGAGTGAACATGGCCATAATAACGCCCTAACTGCCAAGATACCATCAACACCTTGGTGCCAATGAG
>NC_049986.1:4149125-4194334 GCF_000003815.2 Branchiostoma floridae
GGTCATAAAATCGGTGGCGAAACAGCTGCGATCAAACGCCTCCCCCCTCCCCCAGACAACCCGACTTGGAGAAGAATGCGCAGTCCCCAGTCCTGTTACTCGCCCCTCGTCTTTCATCAAAAAGCTGTTTAAGTATTGATAAATTCCTGCGGCTAATTACTAACTTTTCTCCATTACATGCTCCCAAAGAACATATAAGCGGCGAGGGCCACGCTCTGAATGGGCTGCAATGCCAGAGGGCCGATTCTATATCGCTCAAGTCTCAGTGATTGATGCTTAGAAAAGAAGCAATTATCAGCATAATCCCGAGGATCTCGGAAGGGTTCATTATTCGCCACAATCGCCCTCGGATGAATGCAATTAACCAAATGTCAAAGAAAACAAACAGAGGGTATTACACGTTCGTAGCAGCTGCGAGCTTCGGAAAATTAATATACGGTTGAAACCTATGGGCAGCTGAAATCCAATTAAACTACAAGCGAACTTCAGATGCGAAAAGTTCGAGGCGAGGTCCTCTTGGAATTCACGGTACGGAGCAGGCCCAAAATGCCACCGCTCCCTGATAATAATAAACGTCCCCTTTCATCCAACTCCTTGTAGCTGAAAATGAACATGAAATGAACAATATTCATATTCATTTCCCTGTTATTGCGGCGGGTAATAAGCATGAAAGTAATATTCGCTGATACAGTTTTGGTAGAGACCTCGCGATCGGGAATACAAGGTCGAGCGGGCAGATTCTCTGCAGGCATGAAGTCGCCTTGTTGTGGGAAGGGTGAGAAAAAGTCCAATTCTCCCGGCGATTGATAACAATATCGCCGCCCGGGGAGTTGCCTTTGTATCGCGTCCATTAACGTACTCTCCGAGAGATTCACTTTGTAATATTTTCCATTAGACTTTAATGGAACTATTTTGGCAGAACCGTTCCCGGCCGGGCCTTTATTAGAAGCATGGCCGAAGCTAGATAGAATGAAATTCCCTGCAACATAATATAGCAATTAACTTTTCATTATGAAGTAATATCCCTAATTGAGGTTTCGCTCGAAATCCGATTTCAGGTCCTTTTTCTTCCCCTCCAATTTCAAAGATCAATGCGAAAGGGCTGCGCTGATGCATAGGGAATGAGATCTGCCGCGATTCAAGGATAATGAAAGGAGAGGAGCGATTTGCCCGCGCCATAGAAAGTGACAAGACAACAATATAGCCATTACGATGTAATTACTTAATACATCCCCCGACAATCGGGTCGCTTGGCGAGGGAGATCCGCCACTAGTTGCGATCTCTTGCCCGGTTTTGTAATGGGACGCCGGCGGAAAATCGGCTGCCCTCCATCACTGCACTTGAGAGAGTGAAAGGGGCTCATTTTGATTTATTTATGAGGCTTTCTGTTGCACTAAACCTTCTCTATATCAACCCCAGCCATGCGTGTGCATGCTGTCAGTGGGATGTCAAGCAAGTGTCAGGCGAAATGGTAAGAGAAGCACATTCTCTTAATTGCATCATTACCGTCGATTGTAAATATTGATTAGGAAATTACCCTGAAATGAAACCAATAATATTAAGAGCGCGCCGGGTAAGACCGGGCGCACAAAATTACAGGGCTGCACTAGCGGATAAAAGAGATGATGCGATCTTAATTGGACAAAAGGGGGCGGACTACACATGGTTTCGGGCTCGGCAAAATGTGAAGCTCGTTTGCAGTTAATCGCGATAAAGCGTCCCGCTGTCGGGAAGAGAAATGAGCTTGGCGGGAAAAAGAGGCCGAGCCACCAGCGAGACCTCCCCACTTGCTGAACAGGTGAGACCGTCTGGCATTTAGCAGATTAAACCCACGGTCCACTGGCCCCTAGTCGCTCGGCCTCTAACCTTTCTCAGCGGAACCAATTAATGAAAACACTTGTCCTTGGATTTGTTAAAAAGAAACTGTGTAATTAAAATGTTGCCGGAGCCGTAAACCCGAGGAGACCCCAATTTCCCCCGTGAAGGAGAGTGGTTTCGTCCCCCAGGCTTGTCAGACGACATTTCCCCCCTCGCCCTACAGACGAAGCTACTTTGGGACGACATTTCTCTCACCGCTCTTCACACAAACGCGCGCTATCATTCTCCTAGCGCGCAAGGGGCGCCAGGGTTGATGGATCGTTGTGTTCTTTGCAAACACTGTTCGGGAAAAACGATAGCACCGGCACACCCCAGCTCTTCTTCAGGGGTTAATTGAGAGGGTTGCCTATATATTTTCGTTTGTCAGACGATTATTAATTCCCATCCCTCAAAAGTCCTGCATACGCCAACAATTTGATTCAATTTATCTGTCCGCTGTGATAAATTGTATCTTGCCGGGCTCTGGGAAAACCTGGCCGCCATATTTTCCATGGGAAGGAATGCCAAGTCCCCATAGGCTCTATTGTCAGGACGCGGCTACATTATTACTTCTCGTCAGGCCTCCATGTAAATATTGCGTTGGTGTGCAGAAAACTTATAAGAGCCTATTCCCTGCGTACCAGATTAGGAAAACACCAGCGTGCGTACAACATATGTTGGACAGATTCGCTGTCCTTCCGGGCTGGAACATTCGATGTTTGCTGGCAACGCTGCAGGAATTTTGATGGGGAGGACCCCGCAAACTCGGGGTGACGAGTAATTGCATGGCTAACTTCACATTAATTAACTATAATGGTGACAATGCCCTTGTTCTGTCACAAAAGTCAGCGAAGATGCATTAATGAATGCCTTAATGAATCCACAGAGGACGTATTGTGGCGCTGAATGGGCCGCTGTGCGTTAGAGACGTGCCTGCCTTGTTCCTAGCGCGTTCCCACGTTTACACAGCGCCATTAGTCCCGCTGTGCTTAATGAACTTGGCCAACTCGTGAATCGGGGCCAGCCATTACCGTAATGATGTTTCCCACCAAATTTCTAATGAAGTTTGCAGAAGTTTTCAGCCGCGTAGGCATTTTCCTTTCAGCAGTTCCTCTCATTTGCACACTTTGGGCACTCGGTGAATGCATTGGTGTTGACGCTGGCACGAGAACGGGTGTTACAGAACACGCCAAAACTCAAATCTGACACAAAGTCAGTTTAAAACATGTGCACAAAAACGCAAATGTAATCGACAAGGAGAATTCACACCATGATACTTTGGAAGAAAACTTTGTAGGAATCGGAATGATCAAAAGTCAATATTTAGGTCATTTCTTTGTATAGGAAGCTGAGTATACCTTATCACAACTTACCCAGCGATACTCACGGAATACAAAAGTGCCGTTCAAACGTGTTGAAAACCTGGAAAAATACAAAAGAAGGGTCTCTTTGGCGTGTGATGAAGCTTTGTTCATCCCGGCCTAAATTCATTATTTTCCTTGTTACCAACTCTTGATTTTGCAAACGCAGTTTTAATAGTATTAGTTCGCAACACAAGGACTAAACACATGCTTCTCTTCATAGTGATTTTGACTAGGTCGAAAATGTGTAGCTTGGCAACTTGGTACATTTCATGGCTGTCTACAAAATCAATGACATCTTTCTATAATTCCTATACCTCTTGTTACAAAACCCCAGTCGAATTTTCGTCAGTCGAGTTTCGTCGAGAAAGTTATGAACTCTATAATGTTCTGGAAGAAGAAGAATACAAACAGTTTTGTTTTGAATCAACTACACTCTCCCCTTATTTTCCAAAGGCGTTCTCACATAAATCACAAAAGTAAACCGATGTGTCTTTCAGAGGGGGTAAAAGTAACAGCTATGCCTAACCATAAAAGGATGACGGCTGTTCCCAGTACTGTCTGTCGAAATTGAAGCCTCACTCCCCTTATTCAACTTAATAAGTGGCCATACAAAAATGAAAGAAATAAAAAGAAAAATAATGACAGACAACATAGTAAAGCAATGTGTTTCACTTCCTACATGACATAGATTGTGACTGCTTACTAGGGGTTATTTCAGGTCATCGACCTTTAAACCGATATCAATGGTGGGAACTTGACGCTGTGAATTGTCCCAGACTAACAGAAATTCGGAAGAGGATAACTCAAGGAAGGATTCCGAAATGAATTTTAAGATTTATGGAGATATGATAATTAGATTACATTATACAAATTATAGCTTCATTTTCACAATCAATGATAAATGTGTACAATTCTGGCGAGGTCATTAATAGGGATTTCATACATGTGACATGTAATCTAGATCGAGCGGAAAATTAGTAGATATTGATTACGCAAAAGTGAGCCTCAAAATTCATAATCTTTTGAAAAGTGCTACTAATGATAGTTTCTTAGTGGTAAATGATGGGAAATTCATAATTAGAACATATGAGCGTTAATTAAGAGTGAACCGAACCATGCATTGATTATGTAAATTTGGACATCATTTCTAGGATTAATGGGTAATTGTTGTTCTAGCACTCTACCAAAGAATGCCTTTCACACTTGCGGGCGGTGCGGTAGACTAACAACGAGAAAAGATTATACCGATTCAGACATTGTTTTCACAAATAATCACATACAATAACATTTATCTAAAATTTACAAAAATTTTCAATATTTCACAGAGGTATGAGAAATGTCAGTATAATATGATAGATGATTAAAGAAAACATCAACACATTGTATGTCTTCTGCAATACAAATTTTATAAGGCTGATGCAATTCAAAGTCTTGCTTTTCGGTCTGTCCGCTTTATTTTGTCTCATTGAAAAGGAAATATAAGACGTACCGTTCTGGACACGTACCTACACAACAATGCTCCTCATTCATTCCCAGAATTTAGAGAAAGTCATTGTCTTTCGAATAGATTGAGTTTGTTTAAAGGGGCATTCTACTCCAAAAAAAGAGAGTTATTTTCCGATTAATATGAATTTTAGTAAGTAATAAATGCATACTACTTCACATTATACGATAAAGTACCCATTTGCCCCACACGCATCAAAAAGGATTCAGTCGTCTACTAAACTCCCCAAGTGCCCTCTAATCAATCAAAGCCATTAGACGAATACAATGTGCCTTACAATGCTAGATTAAAGCTAGGTTACAATACTAATTTCAGGAGCGCTAAGAAAAACTCGCCCTGTTCTGTGTTCTTTGATATCTACTGATCAATTGGCCGTCTTTGTGTGCGTAGCGCTCCTCCTCCTATTCCGAAAATATGCACGATAAAAGGAAGTGTCTGTGCGTATGGAGTATTGTGAGCGTCGTATTGTTTATAAAACATACATTGCGTAATTCACCACAAGTAGAATCCCACTAGTCTCCAAGTAGACCCTACGGTGCCTAAAGAGATAGTATCAAAGCTTGCAAAGGAGTATAGCCGGCCAAAGGGAGATCGCCGGCCAAAGGGAGTTAAATGGTGCCGCTATACTTTCTAAGGCACCGTAGGGTCTGCTTGGAGACTAGAATCCCACGAAAGGTCGGCTGATTATGTATTTATTGATAGTACGTTATCTGTTGGAGTATAACACTCTTTTCTGGAGTGGAATGCCCCTTTAAAAGATATCTCAACTGTAAACTGGTAACACAAAGATCTGGATCACACAAACATTTGGTGGAGTGGAGGGACGTGGCATTGTATACTTAAAACTTCAGGTCCAGTTCAGGTCCAGAAGATCAGGTCCAGGTTCGGATCTGAACCTGGACCTGAGTCAGTATGTGAAAACATGTGAATGGACAAAACTCAAAACAATGGTCCATTTCGCTTCCTGAAGTATTCGACTCCCACTGGCGTTTTAAACCCTACAAGGTTAACTGCCTCTCTACGATTGGCTGTAAACCTTGGTAGAAACGACTATATACTCTACGCCACTTCGCTCTTGTTATTTTCTTCGACCGGTAAGCCCCAAAACGTGTGAATGCCTGATCAATATATTCATTTTCCACTAGGTCCAACATCCGGTCCACCAAATTTTTTCAGGTCCGTTTTTGCCTTGCCGCCGCAGGCGGCATGGCCTTGTGGCCACTATTTTCTTGGTTGGTTCAATGGTTCCATGGTTCCATGGTTCCATGGTTCAATGGTTCAATGGTTCAAGCAATGTTAACCCAGCCCTTCCAAAGGCCCTTCCAAAGGCCCTTCCCAGTTCTCTTTCTCGAGGACAAACTTACGGCTTAGGCGACTAACAGTACATACCCGTCAATATTTATACCTCCCTTTTACGCATTCGATAACAGTTGTGGTCGGTACTGAAAGCCTCTTAACATCTGGTTACATCGAATGAATGAAGCGTTCGTATGGTAATATTTCAAATCCATTGAAGTAAATATATAATCAAGTGAATTATCTCGCATAATAATTTGCATTACCTATTCATAAAGATGAAATAAATGCCTAATTAGACCAATGCATTGCATGTGAATATATAAGTAGGCAATGACGTCATCGAAACGTCTCAAGAACGTTTGACTAGGTATTTCAACGCTACCACGAAAACCCTCTGCCGTACGCTGTTTTCCCCGACGATCGCCCCGATTTGGCCGGGCGACGGCGCCGCGCGATCCAAACGCGCCAAATTTTGGGCCGCGTGCCCCTCAGAAACGGAGGATATGTGACTGAAGCGGCACAAATAGAACCTTTTTTGACGCTATGGATGAAGAATTTCAAGGTAAAATACTTGATACAATTTGTAGTGTTTGGGGGAGGGGGGCATGTTGAAGAAAATGTGCTTTTGAACAATTTTTTCTCAAGTCAATCCCAGCAATATAATTTCTATGCAGTGTTTCTTTATCCATGTTTTAGTCATGAAACTTACATGTATGTAAAATGTTTCTTAGTAATTTTTTCGTATTAGTTTATTGCTTTCTTTAGCATATTGCTTTCTTTAGCATATTTTACATATGGATCATTGATTGGCCTGTTGTGTACTACTAGTATTTCTTTTTACTTGTTGAACTTGAGGCACCATGGTAACTTGAGGTACCTACAGGGTATGCCCAATTTTTAAGAAAATCTCAATTGTATTTTCAATGTCATCGTTACTGTTGGTGTGAATCATCCCTTGCCTCGTTCCAAGACTAAAATACCATTTTGTATTTTTTTCACTTGTTGAACTTGAGGCACCGTGCCCCCTGATATGGGTCAGCCGGGTAACCTATGCCCAAATGTTTCAAAACACTAATAGCATTTTTGTTAACGTGAAAAATTTGTGCAACCAGATTGTGTATTCTTTGTCAGATTGTGCCAAGGGTTTTTCTGGTGTAGCAGAAATCATAAATATGTACTTACCTGCAATATTATACTCTTGTCTCTACTATCAGCCAGGTTCCTACCGACCGGGCGAGGTTGTCGCAGTTGGTACTGAGATTCAGTCGCAGAAGATGGCTGAGAAACAGTGACACTTACCTCCTTCCATCTTGTTGCAGGTATTTATCTACTTAATCAATGATAATAAGTTAATCTATTCCTTACCCCAACTTGCCTTTCTTTCTTTATTGAATTCTTCATTTCATTATTGGATCATTCTGAATCTTTCGTCACAAGAAAGAAAGAAGTCATAAGAAAGATGATGATGTAGATGAACATCAGACGTGGTACTGGAGTAGGTCGTCATCCCCTCAGATGGAAGAACATTATCACCATGATGGTAGACATGTTAATCATGAAACTCAAATAATTTTGTTTTTCAGGTGGAGTGTAGATTGCACCAAGTACCAGATGTAGCTGATATAAGACTGGAGAGCGGAGCGGAGATATTGAATGGTAGAGGTCAAACATAATGTTGACAAGTTGTGCAGCCAGTGCTATTAGCATTAAGTTTGTTAAAGAATACTGTTGCTACCAGGAACCACAGAAAATGATGAGTAAGCCTGTTGTTTTTGTAAAAAGTAGTTTACATTGCATTATACTATTTATAGTATTGATTAAATAAGGAGAAGTTCATGTACCTGCAAGTACATCAAAGAAATCTGTGTCGATTGTATGTATCCTGAAGACTGAGCCTTTGACCTTGAAAAATGTTGAACTTGTCCTAATAAATTTAGTGTTTACACAATGTCTATATTGATATTTTATCTCTTATTAGTACAAACATCTGTCTTCTATATTTTATTACAAATGTATCTAAGTGTAAAGTTGTACTGTTGATACAGTGTAACATCATGGCTCAACATGAAAATAATGCGACATATTCACACACTTACCTTTCACCTTGACCAAGTTGACCTTGTTATAAGGCAATTAATATTGCTGATATTCTATAGATGTCACATTGTTGGTAATATAACATACCATAATGTTGTGTACATTGCAAAAGTATATGAAGTATGATATTTAATCTTCTACAATGCGACTCAACTGGTGCAAAAAACACCATTGACTGTAACCCAAAATGTGAACTTTTAAACCCAAATTTACTTATTTCTTAAAGAATAAGGTAAGATGACAATTATTGTGTGAAAGGACACCAGTGGGTGCTGCATACATCGACCCTGTGTAAAAGCATAATAAAATGCCATGAATGTTCAGAACTCTGTGGAGTGATTCTATGTAGTACATATTACGGGGAAATAAGATAAAACAAGCTTTGCAGCCTTTACTTACCTTTTCATCACCCCTCAAAAAAGGTATTTTTTTTTATTTTCATCGTTTATCGCGCAGCCGGCCATATCTGAGGGTACGTTTTGGCAACTTTGTGGAGCCATATCTCAGCAACCGTTCAAGCCATTCGCTTCATCTAAAAAGCATTTTACTCCTCTTGGTTAGCTCTTTCAGAAACAGTAAAAACAGTCATTGTATTGTGTTTTTGCCAAGGCACAGCATTTTGCCTTGCCGGGCTTGAAGTGCTGACCTACTTTTTCCTGACGATATCCCTAACACGCGGCAAGGCACAACTTTTTTTAAAAGATTTCTTGTTTCCGGACCGGCCCAAAAAGAAAAACCGGTTTTGTACCGGTACCCACCCCCTATATTGAAGAGTAACCTGGCGTCATGTCAGTATGAAGTATCACAACCACTTCGCGATTGTGGCGTCGTGATGACGTCATGGTTAGAGTGTTTGCCCCAAAACCTGAGGTCCTGGCTTCAAATACTGTAAATTCAGAAACCTTCGCGGTGGTTCAATGTTCGCAGTTTTCGCGGTGGCCGCTTCACCATGAATTTAAAACCACCGTGATCATTTTTCCATAGCAGTAAGAGACTACAGTGCATGTTGTTACCGCGAACTTAAAACCACCGCGAAAAGCACCTTTTTCCGCTACCGCGGAACTAAATCCCCAGGAACTTGTCACTAACGTTCTGCGCTTGGAGAAGGAACGTTACACGACTTTCCTCTACCTACCTTCCATTAGGGATTTCGTCAGATAGGACATTAACTGTTGCTGTGATGTTTGAGGAGAGCAACACATTAAAGAACCCACCACACTTATTCATTGAAAAGAGTTGCGGTTCTTCCTGTTGTGAGTGGATCAAATAAATCTGCCTTGACCGGACATGCAGCTTGCACTCTTCAGGACAAACTCGACATGAGAAAACAAAACAAAGAAACGAGTGAAAAGTTGCTTGTCTATCTGTCTGTTGGCTTGTCTGTCTATCTGTCTGTTTGTCAATGTGAAATCCAAATAGTTAAGTTCGCGGGGATTTACTTTCGCAGGAGCGGGAAAATGGAGTGTTCGCGGTGGTTTTAAGTTTGCGGTAGCGCCTTGGACTGTAGTCACATACTGTAACGGGAAAATGTTTGCGGTGGTTTGAAGTTCGCGGTAGCACCATAGACTGTAGTCAAATACTATAATGAAAAATGTTCGCGGTGGATTTAAGTTCGCGGTGTAGTGGCTACCGCGAAAACCGCGAACATAAAACCACCGCGAACATTTGTGCATTTACAGTATACACAGCCCAACGTTGCCATGCATCCTCGTTGTAGCTACATTTCGGCCTGAAGGGTCCCAAAGCAGTCTGGGTAAGGAGGTGAAGTTTGCAATGACAACAAGATTGGTTGGTTTGTAGAAGTCCTTGTGGTTGTCTGATGAGTCATCTTTCTTATAAATAAAATGAGCTCACATGTTGGTAAAGTGCGAATACCCACGCGTTCAGGATACATCACCGCACAACTGGTATGGTGGATAAATCCGTGGTATTAGCGTTATTGACACTGTAGATCGTGCAGCGACAACAATTTAATAATGTGTAAAGAAGAACGCAGTTGGCAAAGCCTGCAGACAGGATTGTGTGGTCTAAAATTTGGGACACGGCTAACTTTTAAAGAGTGAACGACGCAGAAGAAAGGCTACGATTTCAGAACTAAAGAACACGTCGTAGTAAACCTAGCATACACGGCCATGTTACTCGTACGATATATTATGAAGGTCGTAGGACGAAAGAACGGATCGTCGTCTACAGTAACAAGACATCTTGAATGTCGTACGACACATCCACGACAGCTTCAAGACTACACACAACTTGCTATCGGGAACCTATCGTACGACAAACGTGGCAGGGCACATTGGTAAGGTCTTACCTTGCATGTTTAACGCTTCTTGCCAGGTCTGTATATGTGCAGTTCGGTGAGTTGTGTGAGGCATGAAGTGCTTCGTACTGTATGGTATCCTCGTTACACTGATGAAGGAAACCGGACTTGAAATTGAGGCATGAGAATTTGACCTTTTTGGGGGTGGTGACGTCCGGAGTGAGAGAGGAACCGGGGGGAAAATATGGTTACTGTTTGTCCCTGGCGTCATCCGTACATGGCAGCTGGGATAGCGTTCTTCCCGCCAGAGGTACATACTGAGGTCAGACGACAAGACGTTGCACCTGCACCACTGCGCGCCAAAAAAAGCCACTGCAAGGTTTGCAATAGTAAAGTGATTGTCAGGAATGTGAGTGCGATGTACTGTCAGCTACCCCCTCTCCCCAAGAGTGCACAGTGATACATGAGTGTTTGGAAGACTGGGGGTCACATGTCCAAACATTCCCGACACCCCCATCTCTCCGAGACCACCTGTCACGAGGGTGGTGAAACCTTTCAGCTGCAACAACATGTTTCGACACAATAATTACCGGGACCAGGGATGGAAGCCGTCTTGCCTGCCGACATCTCACATACCAAGGGCCACCAGAGAAGAATCCACGGGCCCAACATTTCAGTAGTCTGACCCCGTGGCTCTCAAGCTGGTACCCAATTAAACACTGTCTTGTTATTTTGGACCGGAGCGAAGAAAGACAAGAGGCACCCTTGCTGGTTCGCAGACTTGTTGTAGAAAGGCATGCCAATCTCTAATGGATGGAGCCAACAACACGATTCACTAACACCAGTCTGTTATACTACATTTGGTTTGTTTTACTTTCTCCAAGAAGGTTATATTTTCTGATGCTTGTGGACGTCTGTGCGTATGCGTGCGTGTGTGTGTCTGCGTTTGTATGTGTATGTGTACGTGCGTGCGTGCGCATATGTATGCGGGCGTGTTTTACCTTTCCAAAGAAGGTTATGATTTCTGATATTTGTGTACGTACGTGCGCGCTTCCGTGTGTCTGTGCTTGTGTGTGTTTGTGTGTGTGCGCGCGTGCGTGCGTGTTTGTTTTACCTTCCAAAAGGAGGTTATGATTTCTGATATTTGTGTATGTGCGTGCGTGTGTCTGCGTTTGTGTGTGTGTGTGTGTGCATGCGTGTGTTCGCGAGTACGGGCGTGCGTGCGCGTATACTTGCGTTTGCGTGTGCGTTTCTTTGAAAATATAAGTCCTAGATTGTTACAATGTAGACCTGGTACTTCGTCTGTGGGTAGGTGTTAATGAGACCTCGAAATGATTGGAGTATGGGTGTGGCTATGTTACTGCGGCGGAACTTCCGTGTTTTCTATCTCTGGATCTAATCGGATGACAGGATCACCAAACTGGAGTCATTGCTATAGCACGGAATGAAGTGGCAAAGCCTTTGAGCCACATATCACTTTGTTCTGGAACTGCAGAGGGGTTTTTACTGAAACATTTTAAACAGGATAACTCAAGAAGGTGTTGTCGGATTCTCCTGATGCTTGATATGTTGGCAGCTTTTGTGACGATTGGCATGATTAATGGAGAACATTAACGTTATAAGCTGAATGACACGTTCCATGGTAGGACAATTCAAACATGTGACATATGTAACTAAGAATCAACTGATACAATTTAGGGTTAACATCATTGGCAAATGTATGGGGTCGTGGATCTACTTTACAATGATTTTGATTTCGATGCGTGAGAATATGTCATTTTGGCTACGCAACCAGGGCGAGTCACGTAATTACTGTTAACTAGGGGATAGGGCTTGCATATTTGCCCAAATACTTTCAAGAGAAAGGCCAGTGCACTAATGGGGAACATACAGACAAACACACACACACACACACACACACACACACACATGCGCAAACACATACAAATACACACACACACTGACAAACGGACACATGCACACCATGATGCTGACACACTTACATGGAGACAAATGCACGCACACGCTCACATTCACGCATATGCCGCCACACACACGCATGCAGAGAGAGACACACACACATACATACATACATACTCACATACATACATACGTACATACATGTACATACACACACACACAAGGACATATACATAAACACATACAGGCACGCCTGCGCAAACACACAGACACGAATGATATAATCCTCGAGTCTATGATTCGAGAATAAAGATGTGTACATGTAACATAATAAGAGAAGACATACTATAAGACAAGCATATCTTGTGGGTAAGGTGTGTATGAAATAAATGGCAGCTACCATCCACCTGTTACCCCCATCCCCTATCAGTAAAGTAAGCTTGCCCTCTCCAGGGCTACTAGAAACTTTTTGAAACAGGTAGTCCTCTCCTTGTAAATGACGTGTAAGTTATGAGAGCAATACATGTAATAGCTGAAGTATGGTCCCTTGTTGTGTCGCTTGCTGCAGAAGTCCCACAAAGATATGTGATGTTATCTAATTTCCTTTCCGCTCGGCAGCGTCCCCGGACGGACTTTGCGACGTAACGATTTTTGTCTTAAAGTCCGAGTTATTATTGCGCGGTGGTGACACATAGTCCATCTTATCTCTTCACACTGACATTCTTCATAGGCGCCCCTCAAGGCACAGGAGTATGAAATTATCAATCACACATCATTCTGCCTTTAAACGTTTTATTACTTGTGCGCGGAGTGTGAGGTCAGAGTCTTATCCCACAGCTAATCAAAGAGTCGGGATCGGACGATCACTCTACAGGCTACACCAATCATAACAACATTTCAGCCCGGGGCTGGACTCGTGCACCCTCGTGCCTAGCGAAGTGTTGGGGGAGAAAATGGGAATGGGGCGTTGCAGTTACATGGACAGTTAAAATCTATGCGTAGCGATATGGATTTTCATATCAGGCGTCTCTACTTTCTGAGCAGAAAATAAGCCGGCTACTTAAAATTACTGCCATACCTGTTCTTAGAAATTGACTTGGTAGGAATCAGAGCGATTTTGCAAAATATGCGGGTGGTTTCTGTTTTTAGACCCAAAAAAATCTCTACACGTTGTAATCCAGCGCCCCACACATGCATCATGGAAAGGCCATATTAAAGATCTAGCAGAACATCAAATACATTGCCTGGGGGACTTCGACCAATCAGTCGGCTATGTAGTTTTTTGCTGCGATGTCTGCCGTCCTTATTTGATTCCGTACAACGTATATCAAATGTCAGAGAGCTTGATGAAATAAGTTCGAGCCACAAGGGTGTGACGTAGCGACGCTTTGTGCAATATTTCATTAATTTTGACATCAAACGCGTGACGCGGCAAAATAATATCCTGCACGGTCTTTCTTCATTTTTCTAATAACTCCGAACATAATAAGATGGAAAAGACCACGGGGGTATGCTGGAAAGTAATTGCCGAAAAGGCTCGCCGTGTTATTGGCGAGATGCGGTTTTCTCTCTGAACATTTCATTCATTTATTAACTTAATTTCTGCATGCAGCGCGAGGCAGGGGAGGTTCGCATGCCTCCTCTTTACTCAGGAGTCTGATTAGGTTTGACGGGAGCCGAACGGAAATTGTTGTTTTCACTTTGATGTTTTCATGTCTGGACGTTGTTCGCGAGACTCTGCATGTTTCCGCGTCTGAAAACCGCTGAAAATTAACTTCCCCGCAGAGCAAAGCGGGGACTAATATACCGGGAAAACACGCGCAGTATCCGAGCCTTGTTTCTGATAACACGCGGTTGGAGTAGAACAATATAATTGGTAACGTCTGGTGTCCTATTACATGTAATATTCCGTCTAAGCGTAGTGTATGATGTACACCAAACCCTCAAACACTGCGCGCCTGCGTATGAAATCCTAGTCTTCACACTAGCGCCGATATTATAGCATAATCTGCAATCAGTGTGGGAGAAAATGATCCTTACAATAATAGATAAAAATGATGGAGTGTATTATAGTGGGAGGGGTGAGGATTATTACGCCACCTGCACTCAGATCGGCCCGCTAGCGAACTGCAAGCTTCGCGACAGCCGCAAAATTCGCCTTTCTTTCCCAATATGCCTTCTGCAATAACTTCTAATCACTTGTTCGGTGGTACCCACACATCACTATGTATATATGCCGACATCTTGGCAAGGATAATTCTACCAGGTCGAACCCACAGGCACAGGACTCGCCGCTGAATTCATGAAAGTTCCTCTTTTTCCGCAGGTTTCCGATTTTCAATTAACCCCTACTAACGAGGTTTTAGATAAGACCCGCCACTCGCCCCTCCCAAGTGTGCCACTTATCTTAGTTGTGTTCGGACAGCCGGATTGTCGTGTAAGTCCCCTATTTATTTTCATTCGGCGGTGCCACTAGTACTGTGGCGCAGCAGTCTGGCTTGCCGCAAATCCGCCACCGCTAAGAAAAATAAAGTCCGCGGCTACAGCGAGCGTCCTGCCCGGAATATCTTCCAGGGTTCCCCTGCGAGGTTTCCTAACTCGGTACATCGCATGATGTTACACCTGGACGATCTGTCTCAACCCCAGCAATGAACATTAACTCGCTGTGTCATTGAAGATGACAGCTGACATTTGCCAGTCATTTTTGCTACATTTCAGCAGGTCCCTAATTCCGCTCTATTTCATGTTTCGTTTGCTATGATCTCAAGCAGTATCAGGACACATCCATATACAACATACAAGCTTTAACTTTGTTAATCAGCTGTTTTACGAACATATCGGCGGCTTGGGGTGTATATTACTAGTATTCTGTGGATTACGCCTCCTAGCGAATAGACACAAGACTGCACGGGTGACACAAAGCCACGGTACGAAATCAAGAAAATGCGCCGAGGGGTTTGAAGATTCGCCACAACTATCGACAGAGATCGTTATCTATATCCAAAGGAACTTTCGGGAATGAATTAGAAAGACTTGTGCCCCGGGATATCTTTTTGATTGAAGATAATGCAGTCTTGATGTCCTACCTTGCCAATTTTAATCAGTTCCCCTTCGCAGCGCGCGCCAAAAGGCATTAAAACGTAGCGCGTAGCAAACCCTGCATTCAAATCTCTTTATTTGTTCGGTCGCAATTAGGTTGACCCTTAAGTCCTCGCTGCATAAACTGACTTTATTGTAGACGTGACATTTCACCGCTAATGCAGCGAGGAAGTTCCAAGTGTGACGCGTAATTTCGCGCGTGTCACTTGTGCCAGCCAATTTAATGCTTCACACCGCCGCCTTGTGTATGGAGATGAGTACGTCCTTGTCTAGCGGGACGGCGGGTGCAGTGTGCGGGGGGAGCGGCTGCACTCCTCGCGGGCTCCGCCGAGATACTAATTGTTTCGCGAAGCTCTCATTACTTCTTGTATCTAAACGGCTGAGATGATCCTATTACCGGTACCACAAACTAGTTGTGAATTGAATCAGAAAGGCATAACCGCTCTCCTCTTGAACAACGAATCTGTCAATTTTAACACGAAAGAAGATAAAAAGCACTTTATCCCAGATTGTATTATGTATACTAATAGAAATATCTTATTTAGTCATACCGTAGAAGCCAGTTAATTGCACAACGGAATAACGCACACTTCTGTTTATTGCACGGAATCCCCAAGTCCCAAACCAGTGCGGTCCAGCTAGATAACTTCGCATTATTGCACCACCCGGATTATTGCACGAAATACGCTGGCAAATGGGATGTGCAATTAAGCGGCTTCCACTGTATATAAAATAGATTCCCTCACTTTAAATAGAGTCAGACATTTGAGTAGCAATGAGAAGTTTACAGTCCTTATGCCTTTGGACAAACCGACTATAGCTAAACCCTTGCAAACCTACATTTTTACCATCACGAAGAAGCCAGAATTTCGAAGAAGTTGACCTTCTATGCTACTGACTCTACCGCTACCACTGTTTTTGTATGTTTTGACTTTGTTATGGTCTTGACTGGGCAACATGCACAATTTATCTAGATACACGTATCTTAATTCATTCAATAACAGAAGAAGGGCGTAACATTATATTTGGCTAGTCTCTACCAGACTACACAGGTACAGTGGGGCACGCGCTGGTCCCTAGTCGGCTGTACTTCTCTGGCCGACTTACTCCCCTATTTGTTCCATTTTTACGATTTTTCCAGCGACCTATGGAGTCTGGTAGAGATTAATGTTTGGCGCAAAACGCGTACGCGTGTGTTTATTGAATAATGATGTTGGACATAATCAGAACATGATGTATCATAAACCCACGGCCATATAAGGTCCGTTTGGAATTCCCACCCGAATGGCCCCGAATGTGGCACGAATTTTGAAAATACTTTATCCCGGCTCGTCCTGCTTGATTCCTGCTACTTCGGTTTCAATGTGAAGGCCCTATAAGATTTACTTGCTGTGGCCTAACTACTGCACAAAAGAGCTTAATCACATCAAAACTTCAACATTTCACCCGCTCACGTATTGTCACACACACCAAAGCTACATCTCCCGCCGACACAACTTTACATAAACCTGCTGTTCGTGAACGTAAGCGACATCAGGGACAAAAACAACTGACAAACCGTGTCTACTGAGCTCACGTCATGAACACAGTAGGAGAACCTGTCATTGTCATCTCCACGTGTTCGCACCACAGGTACACGCACGACTGTCGACATACTCAATACGATACAGCAAAACTACTGCCGTATTTGGGTCTTGGTTCAAAACCTTCTCTTCAACAGACCTATCTCAGCCAACTTAGATATCAGAAAGTTAGTGGGTGCTACTTAAAACGTCTGACCGTTTTCAAGTCATATCCAGTTGCTTGAGTAACTGATATTTGGCGTATCTTATTACCTGAATGTCTAGAATTTGTGGCTTCAATGTCAAAACCGACTGTAGGTATGATGATATGATAAATTATGATAATAGGATAATGATAACGTCATAGCAGCTGGCTGATAACTATTGCCATCGTATCCAGTCGACAGAAATCACGATTTAAGATAAAGTCTAAAAAAATAACTATTATCTAGACACTTCGATTCAGAGCGTTCAAATTGCAAAAGACCACGAATTGGAAAAATTCAGCGAGAAGGTAATACTTTCGAGAGTGTGTCTGTGTCAAGTTATACAAAGAACGGTCTTATTAGCAAAATTTAACAAAATTACGGGGGTAAGTATCAAAGTTTATATATGCTTCTTCGGTAAGTTAATGTAGTATACAAAATGTATTTCCTTATTAATTATGCAAATGACACAATCTATGTCTGACGTAACCTCTAAAAGTTCGCTGTCGTCGGAATTCTCTATAACACATCTACATTGAATCACCGGGCCATACCGTCTCACTGGGCAAAGCCAGAATACTGGGCACTGAACAGGACTACTTTGTAAGAGGTATAAAGGAGGCCATATACGAGGGGTGATCAATAAGTTCTCGGCCTCACCCAGAAATAATAAGCACAACTCAAATTTTGAGGCATAACTTCATAGTATGGAGCCTTTTATCAATATCCGCCAAATTTCAAATCATTGCAGTCATTACTTTACAGGCATTCGTTTCTTGCAATCAGAAGGTAAGTGGCGAGAAAAACATTTGACCAATTGCTGACGTTGCCGTAATTCTCACGAGTTTACATTCTGAAGAGATTGGTTATTATTGATCGTTAAAAATGGAACATTGGTTGCTGAAAATTTTATCCATTAATGCCTACATACATACATAAAGCTGGAAAAAGATTAAGCTTTATACTATGATTAAAAACAGATGAGCGTTAATGACATACCCAACAGCTGTTCGATAACAAGTCACTCAAAACCTGTCGAAAAAATAAAGCGTCATAAAACGTAGTATGACGTCAGCGGGACGATTTCGAGTGCCTGATTGGTGGATATAAATCACGACTGAAAATTCAATTAACTAACGCATTTTATTTGAAAGCAACGATTTGTATGTTCCCTGTAATTGCGACAGATGTTTTGAGCATGTCGCAAAGCAAAACCTTACCTTGGATGACATGGGGGCAGCTAACAATGGCGGTAAAAACGCATCACGGTACTGGCAAGGGAGAACAACAAATACGTATTCATCACATCACGTCTTTAAAAATATGGTGGTCGATTGCTAACGTTCCACAGCAATTGTCTCCGTTCGTTAATGATTTAGATCCATTAAATATGTTCCAATTAAGTTATAAATTTCCCTAAAGCTAAGGTCACAACCCGCCGTACGTGCAATTTGTCCGTATTTTTTTGGGGGGGGGGTGGGGGGGGGAGGCCACGTCTGCCACGTATTTCTGAAAACGTTGAGGCTGTACAGGACAGGCGCGTCGCCCGTACTGGCACGTACGGGTGGCCAATCCGCAGCCCGATGGCACACAAAGTTTTGCCTGCACGTAAAGTTCTACGGCGTGTCTACGTGCTCCAAAATCCGTCGGATTCCCTACGAGGTCGTACGGAGGCGGTACTTACCACTTACGGATCCCAAAAAATTGCCCACGTTTTGGCACGTAGACAGCACGTATTTGCAAGTACGGCGGGTTGTGCCCTTAGCTTTTATCTTTCGAAGTAAGCCCTAGTTTGCATGATTTTTTTACTACATTATGTTGGTCTTTGTTAATGTTGCCTACAAACCACAAATCATGAAAATTTATCCCTTCTTGTATACAAAGTCTGATATCGATACTAAAACACTCCTGCATTTCCATGGAATGTCTATAGAGCGCCAAACCTTTTGTCCCGTCTTTTGTAGCATGGAATTGTCCAGAACACGACGAGATCAGATACTCAAATTCATTTTCTACCAATTGTTCTACTGCAGTACCAAGAAAAGCCGCCAGTACCTAAAATCATTTCTTCAATAGACTAATACCTAACCACATGCCAAATTTCATAACAATCCACAGCTTTTGATTTCTGCTGTCCAACAGAAAAATGCTGTTACAAAGAAATACTACCAAAAACATTGTCTTGACGACGGTAATAAAAGTTTTGATGAAGGTAAAAAGATTTACAATACGTTGTCGTTACTACTATTTCCATTAACACATATGGCAGATTTTGGTAATGCAATTATATTGTGTGGTTTGACACTTGGAGTTTAGTCCTTACCAGCTAGGTGGCGCTGTGTATCCATCAGGTGATTTCTATGCAGATAATGACATAGATACATCATACTTACCTCAAAGTGGTCACTTACATATGATAAATGACTTCTGTAACTAATCATGTTAAAAAAAAAATTTCGGAAATGAAAATTCAGGAAGTGTTATAGCACTAAATTCAACTTTCAAGGGTGATATTAATATATAATGTAAAGATACTTCCCTCTATTGACACTCCACTTCAGTTTAGCTTTTACAATAACCTCATGTCTTCCTAAAAGTGTGCAGAATACTACTGCATCTCAATCTGTTGTTAGCACACAACTATAAAAACTTTTTGTAAGATGTCATCGGAAGATGCAACTTCAATTCAAATTAAATTGAAAGTTGTTTATTTTTCTTGTAAGCAGGTCTGGAACTCCATCTAGAAATATACAACAATCTTGGGAAATGCGATACCACTGGGTAATATGAATAACATGAGCTGTCTGATATAATATAGTGCAATTCATAAAGCATTAAGGCAAGATTGATTTGATTATATGGATGACTTTTTCTGGGCGTCTAGAGTAGAAACTGATGCGAGCGTGCAAAACAAACAGTTGTACGAAGAGAAAGGTTTGGCTTCAGCATTAGTTTGGGTTTAGGAAGGTTTAATAATTGACAGACTGTGGTAGCCTGGGTACCATCCGGAAAGTAGTTTGCTCCGGCGTTCATTGTAAACTACAGTCAAACCTGTATTAGCGGCCACCTTTGCATAGCAGCCACCTGGCCATAGTGGCCACTTTTTGTCGGTCCCTTGAATTCGTAATGATTAAGAAATAGGCTTAGCGGCCACCTGTCCAACGCGGCCACGGACACACAATTTCCGGTCCCGTTGATACAGAAACACTGCCTATTGCAACCATACTGCAGCCTTATGTCACCCTGCACCTAGTTTGAAATTGTAGTTTGCGAGGATTTGGAGTTCCTGACAGGGTCATTTTGGCAGTAGCAGAAGGTATGCATGCCTTGAGCATTAAAGTGCAAGTCTTTGTCGGTGAATTTACCGATCGAGACAATGTTACTTGATGAGAAAGATTAGTGGGAACTTAAATCATGTGTAGCTTGCTCATGGTCAATTGATCAACATTTTCTCTATAGTGACCACCTGTCTATAGTGGCCATATTTCTCCAGTCCCTTGAGTGGCAGCTATAGACAGGTTTGACTGTATATCTGATTCACTTCTCTGCTGTTCCGTCTGGGATCCTAGACCAGGTTAATGTCTGGAATCGTCCAAATTTTGGACGCAGGCACTGATTGGTCCCTACATATGACCAAATTAAGGAATGGGTTCAAGCGATCGTTCGGACAAGCCCTCCGTCCCCTTGTGGAAGGCCTGTTATCATCGAACAAACACTCTAGAATCCATTCCTTAATTCACTGACGGACAAACTGACGTTACCACCAAACGGTTTGAATGTGCAGGTCTTCAGACGGATAGCAGAAGCTAACATAGGAGCAAACTACTATCCGGACGGTACCCAGGCTAAGACTGTGGTAAACAGAGCTGTAAATTTGGAATTTCCCTTGGCATTTCAATATATATTAGTAACGTTATCATATTTTTAAAAAACAGATGAGAGAAAATTGATGAATGTGCTGGTGTCATCCACATATTCAAATCAGTGTGGCTTAACGAAGATATGATCAATGAATGCAGGTTTCCAACTTTTTGTTTTGAGTTTATTACATCATTATTTCACCAGGGTCTGCATGACTGCATCATATAATAGCATGCCACAGAACCAGCATCACTTAATTCTCCTCTACACATACATACAAGGCTTCCTTTTATCTACAAAGTCTTGTAAAGAGAGTTGTATCATTCTAGATTTTCATCACTAAATTGCTATCATATAATACAATGTACTCTGCAGCATATAAGGGAATAAAATAATTCTATTCTTAGACTTAACTTTTGCTTCAAACACAAACCTCTTATTTCTGGGCCCAATGTACAAGCTGATCTATCCCTTTCTCTTGTTAATATTTCTCTCCTTATACCCTGTATAGAAAGAAATGGGGAGATATTTTCTCCTAGTCTCCAAGCAGACCCTACGGTGCCTTAGAGATAGTATCAAAGCTGGCAAATGAGTATAGCAACCCGTTTGACTCCCTTTGGCCGGCTTTACTACTTTGCCAGCTTTTGATACTATCTTTAAGGCACTGTATCGTCTGCTTGGAGACTAATTTTCTCCTTCTGACAATGAAGTTTTCCACAACTATAACATTTTTCTTACTTCCATTTTATCCACAATATTGACTTCGTCCCATGGTCCTTGGATGTTATTCTTGTAGGGCTGGAGCTGAATAAGCCAGCGGGGGCAGAGAAAAGTCACCACGAAATGCACCGACCCCAGCAACACCGCAGCCACGGTAGAGACCGTCCACAGCGCATACACTGACGCCAGTACCGACCCACACGACACACCCATCTTACACCCACGGTGGGTCGCTTGGACTTTTCTCCGCAGCTCTGGCCACAGGGCGAAGACTTCCACAGCGAAAGACACTATGGAGAACGTGTGTAGAACGGTCGTCAGTCGAGACGCCAAACACATGGACCCAAACATGGCCAGGTTGAAGGACATCGACTCGGAAACGATCGCTGCTGTCGTGCCATAGTCAAAAACTAAGATATTCCCTAGGAACATAAACACAGTCATGGCATAGATGGTGTCTGTGCTGACAGACTCAGTCAGGGTGTACAGTATGGGAGACAGGCTGAAGGTGAACAGCAGGAAGACGACTGCACTTCGTATCACAATCCATAGGTGGCTCTTCTGTACTGTCTCACCCAGATGTACAGCACAGGCTGCATATGCTATATACCCCAGGAAACAAGATGCAACTGTGAGTAGTATTAGCAGTTTGGGAGACAGTACGCCGGCCTCGAGGTACACAAACGTCACCACGAACAGGCAGGTGGCGCTGATATGGTCCGTCACCGCGCCGGATTCGTACACAGTGTTCCAATAGTCGTACGATCTCGTGTTCAAGTTTTTCTGCATTTGCTCCAGGAATGAGGAGTCCACATAGTTGTCAGGGTAGCCCTGATCCTCATAAAGGACTTTTCTCCAGGGCATGATGGAAATGGGGGTTCCAGCTGTCTGCAGTACTTCAATTGGTAGATAGGGGGAGCTCAGGCAGGTGTGTGGGGGTCTGTGTTGGGAAGGAAACACAGCTACATGTACATTTGTGTAGAACACAAATTAAGGAATAATATAGACAAATTACCTATCTATGGACAGGATCTTTGGCCTACATGTAATAGAAAATGGTTACACTATATTGGTAGGCGTCCACACATTTTAGTGCTCTTACTGGTAGAGTCATAGTCTGTACAGACTGACTGACAGAGAGAGAGAGACTGGTAGAGTAGAGTTTATACTCATTTTTTACAGTCAAACGTAAAGAGGCAGTTAGCCTTGTTTACAGGAAAATCAGTGGGAGCCGGATACACCACCAAATAGATTCCTTTCACAAGTTTTCACAAAAAATTAGGTCAAGGTTTAAGTCCAGACCAGGACCGGATCATCTCTACCTGACCAAAACCTGTACCAGAATTTGCTGTACTGGTACCCACCCCAACCTCCAACACTAACTACAGTTTGTTGAAGAACATACCTGAATGTAAGTTCATCTGTGACGGTAGTCAACAATTTAAGACCTTATATCCATACACAAAATAAAGCGCTTACCAACAAGCTTTCGATCAGTCCTCTGAACTGATTCTGACAATGTGAAGATACTTGATTCCGAACAGGATCACTTTCTCGGGTTAGTGAAAGAAGCCATCTACATCAGAGTCCACCAACCTTCCATCAAGCGAGACGGGGGCCGATACCAACTGCCAAGCACCTTTGACCCTTTGCTGACGTCACACTTCCGTTCTGGATGTGTGACTTAGGTTTTGGGTCATTACAACTTGAGAAGGATCAGAGGACTGTTCGAAAGCTTGTTGGTAAGCGCTTTACAGGGCTCTGGCCAGCTTCTGTTTTTCCGTCAATTGACGTAAATTTGCTGCGTGTGACGGAAAAATTTTTATACCAATCCGTCAACCTTGACGAACAAAAATTCTTGGTGGAAGCTACAGGCGACTTAGGGACGCTGTCCACACTGTTTGTTTTGCTATTGTTATGATTGTTGACTCACTTTTGCATACGATAATGTCATTAAAAACCTTTTTTCAAGGTCTCAGTTCCGTCTTCCTTTGTAACTTAATTGTGCGGTTTTCGCGACAATGGGAATTGGCTGACGGAAAAAAATTTCGAGCTGGCTAGAGCCCTGGCGCGTGGATATAAAGTCTTAAAAATGTAACATAAAAAAGAACATACCTTTATTTCAGCCTTGTCTGACATGTGTCAGGGTGAAATAAACGATGATGAAGATGACAACAAGCAGGATGGCGAGGTACAGCATGACTTTCTTGTTGGTCTTCCCTTGGCTCAACATGTCCTTAAAACGTTTGGAACTCCCGCCCAGTAAGGCAGTCACGCTCTCCATATCTCCTCCCTGAAACGAGTCAGGATCAATGTTTGTTTGTTTGTTTGTTTGTTGAAGGTTAGCCACATATGTGGTTAGGATGAGAGGACAGGTGGGTTTTACGTTAATTAATGTATAATAACTGCAAGTTAAGACAAGAGTCATTGATAAGGTTCAGCAGTCTTGTATACAGTTACTC
Source organism: Branchiostoma floridae (assembly GCF_000003815.2). Taxonomy (NCBI): domain Eukaryota; kingdom Metazoa; phylum Chordata; class Leptocardii; order Amphioxiformes; family Branchiostomatidae; genus Branchiostoma; species Branchiostoma floridae. The sequence continues at coordinate 4,173,338 of NC_049986.1, forward strand.
CAAATTTTCTTCAAGCAATGAGTCATGTGTTTTTCTAAAAATACTGTTGATTGATGATATTATACATCTTGTGCATCAGGAAACCTGCTACATAACCAGCAATCTATACATTACTATACTACATGTAATATTGAGTAGAACTCACCATGCCTCCAAGGTACTGGTTCTGGGCCCTGGTCTCATCTTCTATATCTAAAGCCAGCTGAAACAGACAGCAGGTAATGAATAGAACAAAACCTGCACAAAGTTCACAGGGAAATTTGAAGTAGTTTGCTTGTTTCTTTTACATTACCAGCATATGCATGTAAAGGATAAAAGAAGTATCTAAGCAACAACTGGGCTTCATCGCTACTAGTAGAAGCAGTTTGTCCCCTCCCTAAGTTCTGCATCAAAATCTTCTATCCTAACACCCATACTGTGCCTACCGATTTCAAGGTGGAGACTTTCCCAGCCAACTGCTCCGCTGCGCTCTGGTTTTCCTGCTCTAACATTTCATCTGTGGAGCGTCTTCCTTCTGGAAAGGGAAACAACAAACTTATGATAAGAGTAGAGTAGAGTAGAGTTCTTCAGGCAAGGCACAGGTAGGAACTCAAGTTCCAGTTTAGGCCGCTCTCTCGTTCTTAAGACTGAAGACACTGACATCCCATGTAACTGCGGATCATCCAGTTGTACTTGTAGTACACACTGTGTTTCATCATGTGGTTGTCTAGTCTTTCCTTAAAGCAGTTTACACTTGGAGATGTCACCACCAGCTCTGGTAGATTGTTCCACCTTGAGGCAACCCTGATGCAGAAGAAATGTGACCTTCTGTTACTTTTCAATGCTTTTTTCATGATCCAGAGACAGTGACCCCTTGTTCGTGAGCTCATGTTTAACTCAAACAGACATGAAGTGTCATATATCACATGTAAGAACTTGAAGGTGTTAATCGGCCTAGGCAAAAAAATTGTGTTTCCTGTTTCCCTACCTACCTTTAATACAAAAACCTGCCAACCCTAGACTTTTTGGGGTGGGCAGTGGAGTCACTTTGTTTCCAGTTAGAATTGTTATTCAGCCTGCTTCCTATTGAAGTAAAAACACTGCTTGTCCTATCTAATGAAGGACAAATGTATCTATCATGCAGAACAATCAAGTTTGACATTGAAAGACAATAGATACTAGTTGATTGCCATTTTTACCCTACTGCTTACACACGAGTTAAGATAAACAAGGTTTTGAATCTAACCATTTCTCCAGTTCCAGTCAGACATTGTGAAGTTGAGCCAGAGTTAAACATGTAGAGGTGGGCTGATGTTCAGTCAGTCTGGGGGTATGTGTGTACAACAACTCTGTAGCCAGGCCTGGGAGAAAATCAAGATATGGAAATCCACAAGTTTGTTTAAACTTTAAAGATACATGAAAAAGGAAATACAATAGAAGGGACCATAAATTTTTACTCTCACACACACACACACACACACACACACACACACACACACACACAGAGGCACACACACACAGAGACACTTGCACACACAAAGGCACACACAAACACACAAACACACACACATAGCACACACACACACACACACACACACAAACACACACAGACAAACACAGAAAGATGGGGAGGGGACTAGCTTGTACCGGTGGTGGAAAATCATCCTTTCCTTTACTTTAGTAAATTATTTACCACACACATCGACAACATGAAGAACATTTAAGTCACAGGTTCAGTGTCACATACCAAGATACTAGTATAAACCTACCGTACTGTTACAGTATTCCTGAATGCCAGTATGATAATTTTTGATGACTGTAAACTTGCCAACGTTGCACCCTCTGTTCCATTTGGAATGTTCCAATGAACACAGGTAGGAAGATGGCCTTCAGTGATCTTCTCAACGAAACATTATTCAAACCACTAATCCAAATACAATGTAATTGACGTAACATTATCTTCCTTTGGACAGAAAATGCTTTGTTTTTTTCGTTTACTTCCCCTGCTGAATATTTTTAAAAATACATTATTTGCCCCCATATCTGTAATCGTTTAGTCTTTAAAGACTCGTACTCAGGATTGTCAGTTTGATTTTTTTACATTGTTTATGATACCATCGATTCAAAGTTAATTTAGCATTTTCAATTTTAATATAATTCATGATATATGAATTTCAATGGTCAGAATAGATGAACTTTGCCCAAGCTTGACTTCAAATCTCCATACCTGCTATAAATCAAACCTGGGACAGAGAGCTGAGTTAGAATTTGTTTGCAGTACGGACGTCGGTAACTTTCACTACTGTTTGACGGTTGACAGCATCCGAAAGGTTTGTGTCTTTCAATAGAATGTGTGCCCAATGAAAGGAAAGTCATTTGTTGCGATTTGTTACGTATTTTATCTTATGTTTGAAAATATGTTGGTCTCAATAAGTCTCACAAATATATGTGTTTGTCATGTCGTTAGCTGCCCCCCTCCCCCATAATTTTGCTGTGACTGTGTTTGTGTGTTTGATGTAGAGTATTGTGTTTGCAATTGTGTGCATGTGTGTGGGTGCATGTGTGTGTGTGTTTGTGTGCATATATGTGTGTGTGTGTACATGTGTGTGTTTGTGTGCCTGTGTGTGTTTGTTTGCATGTGTGTGCGTGCATGTGTGTGTGTGCATGTGTTTGTGTGCATGTGTGTGTGTTTGTCTGCATGTGTGGGTGTGCATGTGCATGTGTTTGTGTACATGTATGTGTGTGTGTGTGTGTGTGTGTTTGTGTGCATGTGTGTGTGTGTGTGTGTATACATGTGTGTGTGTGGGTGTGCATGTGCATGTGCATGTGTTTGTGTACATGTATGTGTGTGTGTGTGTGTGTTTGTGTGCATGTGTGTGTGTACGTAACGTTATGTGTTTGTGTGCATGTGTGTGTGTACGTAATGTTATATGTTTGTGTCAGTGTGTGTACTTCTGTATTAATTTTTGTGTTATCTTAATTGAAGGAGTGAGGTCTGCCATCTCTGATTGCATTTTATTGACCATAGCTCATTACCTGGGCAAGTTCGTCTAAGACAGACTGTGCACCATGTGGGTCTCGTCATCATTTGGTGAGGCGGACATCGATGTGAAGAAGCCAGCCAAGAAGAGCGCCGGCCTCAAGTCAGAAAAGAGGCCATTTTCAGCCACTTCAGGCCATCCACACAAAACAGGAGTAAAACAGGAGTATGAGGGAGACCTGTGGGTGGAGGTATGGAATGTTTAGTGTGTTTGGTTTCTAAGTTCTATATTAGCTTTTCAGAAACTCAATCCAATTTGATTACTATGTGTGAGCCGTGTTAATTCAAACTATGCTATACTCGAGTAACCTATAATACAAGGTGCCTCAATATGATTACAGCAGGATTACAGTTGCAGGTCTAGGCATAAGATATGTCTATTACCAGGTCTAATTACAATACAGAGGTAGCGAGTCTAATATAATACAGAGAGAGTTGGTCAAGCCAACTGGTATGCAATCCAACAGAGGGACTAGCCCACAAGTGTGCTTACTTCAGTCTCGTGGGCACCGACTGACCGATAACTACAAACAATCCATAAGCTCAACTAACATAACAATAGCTTATCTAACTTAGCCAATCAACGTAAGCCGGTTGGGCACTCTTACCAACCAAGACCCAACCAATCAAGGATTACCTAACCTGCACCTCTAAGCTCCGCCTCCATATGGTCTAGTCATGTCATTACCTAATTACATCATAAGTCAAAGGTCATGGCCGTTTCAGGTACACCAGCCGACCTCCGTGGCTGACCTGGCCGTCCATCCTAAGAAAGTGGCTCAGGTTCAGGACTGGGTGAAGAGTCACGTGTTGATGGGTCCAGTTAAGGACACACCTATACTGCTGCTCACAGGTGGGTAGAGTTTGTTTCTCTGCTACTTTAGGCCATGCTGATCTCATTATATGGATGACATCCTCTGGATCATCAGTGGATGCCCCCCAAAATGATGTGAGCATTGAAATGAATAGAAGTCGCATGAAAACCACTGCCTACCTTCATTATCATTATGATATCTAAATGGACAGGAAGGTTGAACAAATTACTCGGAACAAACAGAACAAAATTCAAAATTTCTGATGACTGGCAAACTTCTGACTTTCTGCAACTTATGATCCATTACTCACCGAGTCACATGGTCTATCTGCATAACATAACGTCACAGAAGCAACTTGGATTGTTCAAAGACTGGAGTTGTGAGTAAAATATTTGCCATTTGCTGTGTTGGAAATTACAGTTGAACTTTATTCTGAACATCTCTTGCTGTACTGCAGGTCCGCCCGGTGCAGGGAAAACAGCCACTGTGAAGCTGTTAGCCCAGCAGGAAGGTGTGGAGGTGCAGGAATGGGTGAATCCGGTCACGGAGGTTCATCAGCTGTCTACGGACGACCCCGCGGCCTCTCGAGGGTCGCGCCAGGTCCCGCAGGCTGCTGTGTTTAAGGACTTTCTCCTTCGGGCTAGCCAGTTCAGCAGCCTGTGCCTGACAGGTACTCAACCATTGCTTCATTCCACACGCAAGGTTTTGGTCATCTTCCCTTGACAAGTAGCTTGTATAGTTTTTATGAACCATGTTACTCCAAAATTCAGCCATTTAGCAGCCAGGAGATGGTATTGGCATCAGATATGAACATAAACCCATTAATATTGTTTTCTGCAGTAGGGGTAAAAAAATATTGAATTTGCTTGTGTGGTCTTTTTCTCTCTCATTCTGTCAGTAGCCAATCAGAGCTTAGTTTAAATACTACCTGCCCAGTAAATATCAGGAAGTTTTAACCAATAATCTCTGCATGTTGCTTTTTTTGTAATCGCACTTGATACCATAGGAGAAGTCTAATGTTATGTGTGAGTAGCTTGACAAAAGGCTACAGGGAAAGCATTCTCCATTTCCGCAAAAACTGGTGCCTTTCTAGTTTGTTCTTCATTCTATTATTTATTGATTTGTTGTCTATCCAGGAGCTGCCAAGTCTGACCTGAAGCTTGTTCTGGTGGAGGACTTTCCCAACGTGTTCTACCGAGACAGGGCCCAGTTCCACGATGTGCTGAGACACGTGCGAGAGGTGGGGTGCTTCCCTGTGGTCTTCATCGTGAGCGAAACATCCGGGAAGGACAGCAGGGTACGAGACCTGTTCCCCCCCGACTTACAACTCCAGCTGAAAGTAGACGTCATCAGTTTCAACGCCGTAGCTGCCACCAACATGCAGAGGGCGCTGTCTTCTGTACTTAACAAAGAAGCTGCTAGGAGGAGCTCCTTCAAAAGGCCAGAAAAGGACAGGATACAGGAGGTAGTGCAAGTTAGCGCTGGCGACATACGGAGTGCCATCAACTTGTTACAGTTTTCTAGCCTCAGAGTTCCGATGGATAGAACTTCAAAAGTGCTGAAGAAAACTTCTTCAGGCAAAGGGAACGCATCAAAGAGTAAACGTAAGCCAGTAAAGGAGAAGGCAAGTGCGGAACAAAACGGAGGAAAGGACATCTCTTTATTCCTCTTCCGTGCTCTTGGGAAAATCTTGTACTGTAAACGTTCGGAAGAAGAGGAGAGAGGCCTTCCCCCCCTCCCCCCGCACCTCTCGGACCAGAAGCGCCTGCCCATGTTAGCTGAACCAGAGGCAGTGGTCCATGCATGTCCCCTGAGTGCAGAGGCCCTGTGCCTCTTCTTGCAACAGAACTTCCCCGAGTTTATGTCCGAAGTGTCAGAGTGCGAGACAGTAACACATTACCTCAGCGATGCAGACTTGATATCATCAGAGTGGGCGGCTCGTGACGTGCTGAGTCACTACGGCGTGTCCGTAGCGACACGAGGCCTGATGCACGCTAAAACTGCCGTCAGTAAAGGAGGGTGGCGACCGTTGTACAAACCTGAGTGGTACTCCGCACAGCAGAAATTCCTGAACAACCGCAGGACTACATGTACAGTAGGGAAGCATGTCGACCAGTGTCTCCCGGCCGTGGAGTTGTTCACACAGAAACTGCCCTTCCTCTACCAGATCAACAACAGCAGGCCCCGCTTCACGGCACATCTACGCTTCACTAACAGCAGGCCACAGAAGTTGGAGGAGACAGAAGCTGTTTTTGAGGAGGAAGAGGTTTCAGAGTCTCAAACGTTGCCATCCCTCTCACTTCAACAATGTACTGTCCCTAGTGAGATAGATGATGAGGTCATCATTGAAGAGTACGACAGTGACTGATGATTATTGCTTAGATGCAAACACTGTAACCACTAGGGGTGCCCCCGGTGCCGGTACAGAAAATTCAGGTCCAGGTCTGGTTCAAGTCCAGAGGATCAGGTCCAGGTTTGGACCTGAACCTGGGCCTGATTCAGTATGAGAGAACTTGTGAATGGATGATACTCAACACAATGGTCCATTTCACTACAAAGAAATCTATTTGGTGGAGTATTCAACTCCCACTGGCATTTTCCAACAAGACTAATTGCCTCTGTAGTAGTCTGTACTATTGACTGTAGAACTTGGTAGAAATGACTATAGGCTCTACTCTACTTTGTTCTTGTTATTTTCCTCATCCGGTAAGCCCTGAAATGTGTGAATGTATGATCTGTTCATTTTCCAATAGGTCCAACATCTGGTCCACCGAATGTTTTCAGGACCTGAGGTCCATTTTTTTCTGGACCGGTCCAATAGGAAATATCGGTACCCACCCCTAGTAAGCACTGACCAGCAAGTTAGAGTATGAGCTGTAAGTGGGGTACCTGAAACAAGGGTTTGTTTGACATGAGGTTACTCCTTACATATAGCTTCACACACTTGTAATTAATTGCCCTGCTAAAATGCACACCTGCAAGGTTAGCATGTGATTGCATGCATGTGAATGTATGTTTATTGGGCATACTCACGTCATGCAAACCCTCATATACTTGTCAGACAGTACTGGTCGCCCAAGTATCTTTCACACCGCCAAAGAGAAATGACTAGATATATGTAGCCTCCAAGCAGACCCTACAGTGCCTTAGAGAAACATGTTTGACTCCCTTTGGCCGGCTGTACTCCTTTGCCAGCTTTGATACTATCTCTAAGGCACCCTAGGGTCTGCTTGCAGACTACATATATGTGTCCCTGATTCTTGTGGACAGTGAAGTGTTGCTAGGCATCACTTCTATACCCTACACCGTGCTACACGTACACATTCACTCATTTTGTATCCAATTTTTGCAAGTGAAACTTAAACACACACACAAAGCTTTGTGATGAAATTTCAGTCTAACGAGTTTTGAAGTAAAGACAAATGTATACACTGCAGAGAGTTGATTGTTGAGAATACATTTTGTATATTATCCTTTATAGGACAAGCATACCTCTTGTTATTCTTATTGAGATGTAACTGAAATCAAATGATGAATAAAAGTTGAGTGTCATAGCGAAATGTAAGTTGCTTTATTTGAACATAACTATTAATGTTACACTTGTAGTTGATATTTTGAAGGTATGTGTTCGGGGAACTCTAGTTATGACTAATAAAGCTAATAAAGTCCTTTTACTGTCAGTGTGCCCTTTCCAGTTAAGCTTGAACAGTAGAGTGATTCAAATGTCACAAAGTAAACTTTGAAACCTTTGGAATGATTAATCTTTTTTTATCTAAATGATTAACGAACAAAACACATTTTGTTAAAGTTAATTCTACACTAGTCAACATGTTTTAACATAGAATCTGTGTGAACTGTCTCACCTTCATACATTTTTCTTCACACCTTGCTTACTTACTAAATGCTAACTTTCAATCATTATGATATTCTATGTTGAACAACATCACATAGTCATAAAGTTGTGAACCTAAACAAATCCAGACCTGTATACCAGTACCTAAACAATTATGGTCAATTACCCATGACTTGTACAGGTACCCAATTGGCTTTTAAGTAGTATATGGTCATCTTTGTATGACACTTTACATATTTCAATTGAGTCTTAAAACAATTCTACTTGAAACTTTTCTTAACCTTCAACTGGCTGGCAGGTTCTCAAAATTGTCATCATACTTTGATTGAGAATTTATCTATTTTTAAAGGTCTGAAAAAATTATGTTCACAGATGACTTAGTTTGTTTAGGTACAGGTACAGATACACCAGGTGAACATATCCTGACCCGTACCTTAACCATTCTACAGGTACAAGTTTAGGTACACAGACAGTCCTATCAAGTCATGTTTAAGATCAACACTGTCGATTGACACAATGGTGGTCAGCTCTGCTTGTCAACATTTTACTTCACAATATGGCATGAGTTGTGATGTCTTAGAAGTAGTGCAGGGTACTCAGTTACACAGTTGTGATCTCTTAAAAGTAGTGCCACGTACTTCAGCTACACCTCATCCCTTCAATATAGTAACACAAGCGTGTTCAGCCAGACCCTTGGGCATGTTTCCAACCTGCTTGAGTGACTTGTCTTTTTGATTAAGCTGCCAAACCTTTGATGTAACAGTTCCATTGTTATCAGTGTCCATGCCTCCATAGATGTAAATCTGCCCACCCAACACAGTCATACCACATTGGCGTCCAGTGCAAGTGTTGGCTACTACAGTCCACATGTCTTCCTCCGGCCTGTAACACAGCACCTTTGTGGGAATCCCAGCAACATAGATGCTACCATTGAGAACTGAAGCAGTAATGGAACTGGCCTTCTCAGGCATATCCCTTACTGAATGCCACTGGGAGTTACTGAAGCGGAACACAGTAGAAGTTGAACTCCAAATGTACCCAGCAACTCGCCCACCTATCGCATATATGCTGCCATCTAACACCGCGACTGCATGACAGTACCTTGGCTGTGGCAGTGGAACACCTTCAGTCCACTTGTTTAGGCTCTGGTCATAGATATCCACACCTGCTTGTGTACCTCGACGTAAACTTCTGCCACCAATTGCGTACACTTTACCTTGCAGTACTGCCAGCTTGTGATAGAACCTATCTGTGCGCATCGGAGCAAGTTTAGACCAGGAGTCAAGTCTTGAGTGATACAGCCAAACGTCCTTGGAAGAAGCCCCACCACACACCATAATGTCACTTGTACCCAAAACAGCCACAGCAAATCCATCGTCAGAACTAGTCTTCATTGTTGTCATAGAAACCCAACTTGTGCTTGATGGTGCAGAGGAGTGTGTCGTCATCATGGAGTCGGTGAAAACAAAATCTTCTTCTGACATCTCACACCCTCCAATGACCATCACTGCCTCCCTCAGACCACTGACACGGCGGGGACGGGTGCGGGGTGACTGGACCTCCCCTGGGAATGCCTGATACTTTAGAGCTTCTGACACAATATCCGGGCAGCACATGCGCAGGGTCTTGTCAGTCTCCACCTTCTCTAGGAAGTACATTTTGTCCATGAAGGGGAATCTGACCAGCTCCATCAGCTCTCTCATCTCCTTCTTCCTCTTCTTGGTGTCATGGTTGATCCATGTCATCACTGCTGTGTACAAAGTTTCTTCGGGTGCATTGAGGTCATCTGATGAGATGAGCTTGGTGAGCTGTCCCTTTGTCAAGTCAAGGAACTCTGGTGTTTTGCTGACTCCAGTAAACTCCTTCATGGCAAACGACATCGCATCTGCTTCCAGGATGGGGTCAATCATGCCACCCAAGTTTACCATCTTCAGGCAGTTCTTGACACACAGAATCTCTGATAGGAACTTTGTGCATGCATCCTTGACTGGTAGAATCTGGAAGAAGTTGGCTGCTTCCATTAGTTCTACAGCATTGTCTTCAGTGATCGTCACCCTCGACGTGTAGGCATAGTCAACAAGAAGTTGAAAAGCATTGGCGCTCTGTTCTTCGATGGTCACCTTATGCTCCTTGCTCTCGAGGTGTGCATTGCAGAACATTGCGCGAAAATATCCGCTGCAAGCAGCAAGTACGTTTCTATGGCAGGGGATTTCTCTCCCGGAGACACACAGGATGACGTCCACCAACATGTTCTCTGATCGCAGTTCCTGCAAACCCTGCAAGAGGGCGCTCGAGTGCATGTCATGACAGAAGTCAAACGATGTCTGTGACCTCTGTGCTGATGCCATTGTAGCCCAATCCTGCAACACAACACAAGCTCATAAACTTAGCTGCATTTCTTGTAGGCAATCCCTACTTAGATAGATCAATGTAAGTGCATAACAAGATTAACAGAGATGCCACTGACCTTAACTCCTTCACGAAGCTCAGAAACACACACGCACGGACGCATGCACACACCCACATAAACATATCCCTCTCACACACACATGCGCAAACATACACATACATGTACACACACATACATACATGCACATGTACATTCACATCGTAACCTGACTACACATGTATCAGGGTTCTCCCTAGAATTTTTTAGTATAGTGGAGGGGCTGGCAAAAATTACCTGAACCAACGCGCTGCGCTTTCATGAAAATTGGGTCATTTTGCAACGACAGAGGGTGTCAAATACTACAAGAATATTATGTATTATAGTGATTCCTTTGTTGTGAAGTGGCAAAACGGCTATTGTTTTGACCATTGCCCATTCACAAGTTTTTTCAGACAATGCAGACTGGAAAAAATGATGCCACTTGGCACAAAATGTGTGAATTTTCATTAATCATTAATCTTAGCAAAACTAACCAAGAAAATAGGGAAGAAACACACTAAATTTCAAAAGTAGTATAGTGGAGCTGGGCTAGGAGTATAGTGGAGGGCCTCCCTTATTCCATCCTCTGGGGAGGACCCTGCGTATAATCACAAACTAATAGACTGAACCGCCCGTATCCGTTATGAAATCATCAGATCAACAACAAAATCTAGCATCAAGTGAATAAGACACAACATCAACAAGTTTAGACAAGAAAGCATCAGTTCTAATCTTGGTCTTTTCTCAACCACGATTAATACGTGCAATAAAGCATGCAACCGAAGACACACTGCTCAAAGTTACTCATAGACCAGCCCTTTGTAATAGTAGCATCGGCTAGTTACTTCAGCCAACTAAAGGAGTTAATAATAAACTTCAGCCAAACGAATAAAGAATAAATAACAGAAAATTCCGACTAAACCCATCAAAGATTAGCGTCGAACGAATTGCCAACAAATTAAGGGACTTGACGATATTTATGGGGGATAGGGGCTTTGAAACTTTTTTGGCCTGGGGGGAGGGCCATCGAAAAATTTTTTGAGCCGGGGGGAGGGCCATTGAAAAAAAAATGCCTTAGGGGCCTTAATAAATACAAGGAAATGTGCCCCTGAAAATAAGTGAAATGCAGGAAATGAAGTTTCAGATGGTCATGATTTCGATTTTTCTCTGGACGTCCCTTGCGATGGCTTGCGATGACCAGGACGTTCCGGCGCTCGTCGCCATCAAAAATCAGACAGAAATTTCATTACATTTACCACGGTCTACCAGCAAAGTTTATCCCTCAAAATGTAGAAAATCGTGTTTCAGAGGGTCCAAATGTCAACATTTCTCCAGACATACCTTGCGACGGCTCGTGCCTTGGGCGCTCGAAATTATGAAAATACGTTGGGGCCGTCGTCGCCTTCAATAATAAGCTAAAACCATGTGAAGTTCTACTAGAAAGGCTATTAAACTTAGCTTAGTCTGCCAGCAACTTTTGCCCGTCAAAATTTAGGAAAGATCGTTTCTGATAGTCAAGATTTCAAAATTTTCCCGGGGGAGCATGCCTCCGGACCCCCAAGGATTACGTCAATATACTAGTAGTTCGCCCTCCCCATACGAATTTTGCTGCAGCCGCCTCTCGTGTTATTCCATGTTTGCACAAAGTTTACGAAGACTAACGTTTATAGAAACTAAAATTGGTATCAATATCAATCCTTCGTGGGTGGCTTTCTGTAAACGGAATGGTTCACGGACGGCAACGGGATATTATAAAAGACATTACGACGTTGATTTCTTTCGTGACAGCGGGCTCTCTGCTGCATGTGACGTAAGGCCACAGCAAGTAAATTTTATGGATGACATCAGCGCGCATTAATTTTCGCCTGATTTCAGAAAAAAAAAAACAAGAATTGTTTTCCTTCTGCAGGGATGGTCAACATGGCGATGCTGCTGCTTACTTGCCTTTAAGTCGAGTCCATCCGGTCATAATGACGATAAAGTACCAAAATGAGCAAATATGTTGTATTGTAGCCTAATAATAAATTGTGCTTGTAGAAGTGACACTTGTGAGGTACCCAGGGCTGTAGTTGTAGAAATGAAACGTAGGTACGATCTAGACACGGTTTTTCCCGATATCGGCGAGCCGACAGCCTCTCGCCGACAGCTTCCCCGGACGGCCGGCCGTCGGTCTGGCGGAAAGTTTTAAAGCGCTCAGTTTCGAGATCTTGCGTAACGTTCCAAGTAATTCTTTTTTCACGTAGGTCGGAGAAGTGATATCAGACAAGGTAAGTCTTATAACCGCTGCAGTGCGAGTGTAACAACATCAAGTGCTACATGTTTGTATACATGTCATCAAAATGAAAAGTCGGCTGTTGTAAAACTTTGTGAGAGTTATGCCCCAGCAGGACTCCAACGTGCGTAATTTGTTGACGCTCAAACAACACTACCGCTATTATTATTGCTAAAATTATATTATTTGATGACACACAGTGTGTGTACTGGAAAAGGTAGGGGGGAAGGCCACAGAAAAATTTTTGAGAGCCGGGGGAGGGCCATAGAAATTTTTTTTATAATGCCAGACCCATTTTGCACTACCCCCCCCCCCGTAAATATCGTCAAGTCCCTAAGGAAATGGTTCAATTAATAACGACAAGAACGTCTTAGTTTGGCCATCCACACGTCCAAACATGTTTGCCCAAACCCGTAGCGTTGCAATCAGCGATACAACGACGGGAGACAGAGGAAGAGAGAGAAAATTTGGAGGATAGTGGAGACATTCTAACATTCATCAGGGAATCATCAGGATACAGGATGCATGGCGGTAGGTACAATGGTAAGGTGCGAAAGTACTGAGGTATGGCGCTAAAAGGAAACACAATCAAAGTCAGTGCAGTAACATAACATAACAAAACCCTATCCAGACATATCGGCAACAGCAAACAAAACAACGCTTTTCAAATGATAATATTTGGCGTCGGAAGGAGAGTAGCTCGGCTGGCAGGAGAGTGCTAAAACATGGAAATTTGGCGGTGACGGCCGACAATGGAGTTACCAGGTACTAAAGGATAAAGGGAGTGATTACAAAACAAATGCTTTGAACGCAGAGAAATTTACATATGCGAAGTACAATGTCAGTCGCCGAGTAAAAGGCCCCACAAAAGTGCGAAGGATTTAACTTGACGGGGAGTCGTAGTAGTTGAAATTACAACTGGCGCCACGCTATCGAAAAAAACTGAAAAATACTATGAGGGACAGGCGAAAAAAAACTTCTTGGGCAATTTATAAAATAGTGCAGCCAAGTAGGTATGGCACTACGAGTTCAACAATATAATTAGGGAAGCAAAAATCCAAACGGGTAGAATTATTCGACGCCAATCGGGTTAATCTGTGAATTATGACCGAGATGAGGGACTATAGCACAACAAATCAATATTATACACGGACAGCAAGTTCGCAACGCACAGGAACAAAGGAAAATGTTACTGCGTGTCACATTGGCGAAAACGAAAACACGGCGTATTCTTTAGAATCACTGTACGAAGTTTACAAAAATCGAGTCGTAGTATCTGGATCCGAGCAAATCTGTGCCCACTCGTGGAAATCATAAATGATCCAGTGGCAGGATTTGGGCACTTATACGAAAGATGTACGTCAATATGACACAACATAAGATATACTAGGAGTACCTGTACAGAAGTTGCTGGCTGGGTGACGCTAAACTAAACCGGTGATGAAACTGACGGGCGGACGGAAGGAAGATGCGCTCTGTGTCTCTTTGAACCTGACCTCTGATCTTACGCGTACCGCGTCTTATATAAAATGTATTTGCGTCAACTGGAGGCGGGGTTAAGCGAGCGCGGCGGGGCGCGGCCAAGTGACGTCAGGACGCACACGGGGTCACGTGCTCTTACCATGTGACCCTGGGCCGTCCAACGTAATAATGTAATAAACTTTATTGCAAGTTCATGCCCGAGGGCTAATTGCAGACAAAGTAAAGTAGTGGAATACATAAATGTATACTTCACAGAGAAGGAAATGGGAAATATAGATAAATCAAAAGAGAAATAATGTCTAATCTAGATCTATTTCTACTTAAGCTATTTGATCATGGGGTTGACTATTTTTCTGTAACATATGCAGTAGGAGATGATTTGTCCATCATTTTTATATCTGATAAAGGGGTTGGACGACTTAAGCAAGAAGATTATTTTTTGTTGGTCGGTATTGAAGATGAGAAAAGCTTGGGAAAGATTTGTAGACTTTAGGGAAAAGTTTGCTTCTTTTGGAATTGTAATGTGAACATTGACAAATGAAATGTAGTTCATCTTCCACTGCTTTCCCTGAACAGCATTTACATGTTCTCTCGTCAACGGACAGTTTTTTGTACCTGCCCCTCTCTATTTCTAATGAATGAGCACTTATCCTCATTTTACATAAAGCGGATCTTAGCTCATAATTTGTGTGGTACAGTACAGTATGAGACTTGCTACATAGTTTCCGGGAACGAAAAGTATGATATAGAGCATCTTCTCGAGTCCTTTTTTCAACCTCCTTGCTATGATGCTGTACACAAACAGGCGCACAAAAATACAAAGCTCGCTGCAGTACCGTAAGAAAAACGCCAGGTAAACCGGTTATTTTCGACCTTGACTTACCTTTCCACAACCGCTACACAACTACCAAATATCACCATCTACAATTTCTCCAGTTATATGCTGTTGACCTACAGACAGACCCAGAACATAGTCAAGCTATTGTTTGGGGGTGATCAACTAATATTATTCATGCAAATAATGACCTTATTTGCATAATTCGTGATGAACAAACATTTGCGAAGGTATGGGGTCATGGAACTCTGTTTGAAAATGTAGCCATCTTGTCTTTTTTTCGCCCTATCTCACTATTTTTGCAGTCTGCAGTGGATGCCATCCATAAAATTTAATTGTTGTGGCCCCAAGAACAGTACAATGTACTAGTAACGTTACCCAGTGCCTGCACTTTGTAAATCAACCGCTAGATGCCGTAACTGCACCGACTGCACCAACTTTTATTTTCACCCCTCAGGCATGCAACAAGTCCCGTCTGTTGTGAAATTGTGACATAATTTGTCCCGTTACCATGTTTGACGACGAAAACTATTCCCATGTCAACCTGAAGGAGTTCTCGGGCCACAAAGATGAGGTGAGTGCGCGATATCGCGGCTAGGTTTGTGGTGAGAACGTTGACGTTAGAAACTGTGGGACGTATCCATGGCCACGGGAAGTTTCGAGAGGGGAGGGGGGCGGATAAGAATATAGCCGCCAAAAATGTATTTTCAGTCGCTTGCCAATTGTTTGCAATCATCATACGGCGTGCTGTAGTGAATAGCTGCTAAGTTCTGACTATAAAAGAGGTTAAGAGAAGTCCTAAACATTTCTGTAGACGGTGTTTTCTATATCTTTTCAAGCGAATGAATTGGGTTTGTGGAAAGCTTGGGCCCAGCAGGGTGGCCTGCATGGTAGCCAGGCTACCTTTTATGGGCTCCAAGAGTATGCATTGACCCCAATGGAATTTTTTAAAGCTAAAAATTATGTGTTCTGTCTGTGTGTGTTTCCGTGATTTCCAATATACCATTATACATGTTAGTTTTCCACACTTTTGGACATTATCATCATCATCATCGGTCAGCTGCGGGGCAGGCGACTGTAAGTTTCTTCCAAGACCTTTTGTTGGCAGCTAGATGGCGAATCTGCTTTGCAGCGATCTGGTCTGATGGTCACAGTATTTGTACACATTTGCATAATATGTGACGTGACTTTTTTATTACTGTAACATTATTTTTACTTTTGACCTTTAGGTGAACTGTTGTGCCTTCTCGCCAGACTGGGAGATCATGGTGACAGGATGTGATGACTGTTTGGTGCGAGTCTGGAACACTGTCTCCACCAAGATGGTCTGTAAACTCAGGGGACACCAAGGTAGGCAGACAAAATGTACTGCAGCTACTTCAGCAGCCAATTATGAAGAAAATTCTAGTACTACAGTTTTTTTAATCATCCAAGACGCGCGGCATTGCAACTTGGCTTAACATGTAGCGCTTCAGAAGTCAATCTAGGTCACCGGCCTGTTTACATTCAGGCGTAGGAATATCCCGGAAGTAAGGCGCGGACCAAAACACAATTTGCACCAAAAACACACCATTTCCTACGCTTTTCAGCCATGTAACCGTTTAATGTCATTTCGCAGGAAATAATGAGAAATCTCAACTCTAACATAGACCTTCTCTTTGGGTTCGGAAAGGAAGCCTTTCGTCACTTTTTTGTCGCGCACTACCTCGGACCCCTGTCGTGGAAGAACTGGGGTGTGCACCGTTAAAGGGACCCAGAGCGATTTTTTCAAATTTTCAAAGTCTTTTTCACACACGGCAACATTAAAAAATGCTATCTCTTTGCATATTGACCTTCATTGAGCAAAGATGAGATGCGGTTGGGTGATGAGATCTTATTGAAAATCTGAGCGCTGCCCGTGACACTGGGGCTGCCATTATTTCAAAATTTCGGAATGCACATGAACATGACCAATGAGTCCTGAACACTTCCGGAGATATCGGCACTTGTTCGAATCAGGTTCTGATTTGTAAATGGGCGAATCAGATTCAATTCTCTCGGTGACCTCATGCGTTCAAAAATTACTGACAGAAAACCGTTAGTGGCTCTATCCTGTGCTGATTTATTGAGGGACCCAAGAAATCAAAGGGTTCGTTTGCAGCATGTTTGTGCGTCCTTTTGAATGCCGAAAGTACGTCACTGCAGGAAAAGTTTTTTTTTTCCAAATCGAAAAAAATAGGGTTGGGAAATCCGAGAAACAATTATGCACAAATAAAATTGCTGTGGCCTAAGTACATAGTTTACATACATTACTGTTTTTAAATTTGTCTCCACAGGTGCAGTGAAGAGTTGTGCCTTCTCAAACGACAGTAAGATGTTTGCCACGGCTTCCTATGATACCACGGTGCGGGTGTGGCAGACCAGGACAGGGGACTGTATACATGTCCTACAAGGTCAGGTTCAGACCTACAGCTAAATACACACCGACTTAGAGTTAGAATTCTGAGCATTACTAGTAGTAAAATTAAAGCCATCTAGGACTAAGGGCTTGCCTCAGAAATTTGAAGCAAGCAAAATCTGTTACCAGTAGTTGTATTCATCAACGTGCAAGCACGTCTAACCCCCACAGGATGGGGAATAACAGACATTAGACCGGGGAGTGAGTGAGTGAGTGAGTGAGTGAGTGAGTGAGTGAGTGAGTGTGTGATAACATAAATATGTGTGTGTGTGTGTGTGTGTGTGTGTTGGCGTGTGTGTGTGTGCGTGTTCATGTGCGTGTGCTGTCTGTATGCATGCGTATGTATGTCACTGTGTGTTTGTCCATCTATGCTTGTGTATTTGTGTGAGTCTGTATATATATATATATTATATGCATGTGTATGTGTGTGAGTCTGTATATATATATCATATGCAAATGTGTGTGTGTGTGTGTGTGTGTTACAGAGCCTCATTGGCATATAAGGCCTCAAGTTTCCTTGCTGTAGCAGGGTATTTTTTTATATGGAGGGGTTGCTACATTTTTAACTGTTTCCCCTTAACATGCTGGAGGTACCAGCTAAAACGGGCCTAGGGGACCCCCATTTTATGTCCCTTCTGTAAGATGGGTACAGACCCAACTGAGATGCCAGGTGCCCTGGATTTGAACTGGGCCAGTCTCCCAGTTAATTGGAACCAGGAGCTTTTATTATAACTGTGAGGCTGCTACTACTTGAGCTACAAGGACATCCACCCAACCTAAGTCCTACAAGAATTGATATCAGATCATTTTGAACTGCATTGTTTTCCCCAGGTCATACCAAGAGTGTGGAGATGGTTGTCTTCTCTCCTGACTGTACGAAACTGTGTTCTGGGTCATGGGACTGCAGCGCCATCATGTGGGATGTACAGGTATGACACCCAAATCTGCAGTAGTTGATCACAGGATACACACATTATCCTTGTTAATGCACTCCTAAGCTTTGATCAACACAAAAATATATCGTGTGAAAAAGGAATCTTCACATTTTTTAAAATAAAGTATGCTTCTGCAAAATTGTCTTTTTAATTATATATTGACTCTTTCTTAAAGTTTTGCAGATGTAAACAAACCTGATACCTCAACACTAAGGCCACAACTTGGCAGTCTTTTTATAAATTAACGATTCTACTGCCACTACCAGATATTTGACAAGTGAATGTTCAGCTTTTGATCTGCATCAGAGAATGTAACAATATAATCCATCAGGGCTCTAAATACTTTTTTCCTGCATACCTGCACTGGTGCAGGTAACATTGCAAATTACCTCAGCACCAGACAAATTTTACGTTGATTTTAGGAAGTCATATATATATACTAAAACTGTTGATGAACCGTTGCTATGTTTTCTTTTATACCTAATAGGTTGTAACAGCCAATGCTGCTAGTAACAATCCACATACACCTAGTACATCATAGGACATTTATGTATAAAACCCAGTACATGGACCAGTGCAGGTTAGGTGTAGGTAGACACCAGAGATACCTGCACGGCTCCAATTTTACCTGCACTAACCTGCATATGCAGGTGGTATTTTGAGCCCTGTTCAGCCCTAAGGCCACTTGTCAGTCATTTTAGAGAAATAAAACATTCTACTGCCACTGCCAGATATTTGTAAATGTTCGGCTCCTAATTTGCATAGGAAAATGTAACATTCATTCATTTACCTTACCGTTTTGTATGTGACTTGTGTGTTCTCAGCAAGGCTGTGTTTTGAGAATATTGAGTGGACACAGCAGTCTGGTGCAGTCATGTGACTTTGACTACAAGGACAAGCATGTGGTAAGTAATACTGTGTAGTAGTAGTGGCTACTCCTGGGTTATACAGTAGTAGCCAGTTAATTACACAACGGAGTAACGCACACTTCTGTTAACTGTACGGAATCCCAAAATCTCAAACCGGTGCAGTCAAGCTGGGTAATTTCGCATTATTGCACCAGCCAGATAATTGCACGAAATTCACTGGCAAATAGGTTATCAGGGCTCGAAATGCCACCTGCATATGCAGGTTAGTGCAGGTAAAATTGGAGCTGTGCAGGTATTTCTGGTGTATACCTGCACCAAACCTGCACTGGTCTGTGTACTGTGTTTTATACATAAATGTCATATGATGTAGGTGTACTTGGATTGTTATTAGCTGCATGGACTCTTACCACCTATGAAGTATAAAAGAAAAAATAGCAATGGTTTCAAAACAATTTTAGTACGATCCATACCTCCTATATTCAGAGTGGTGCAGGTAAAAGTTGTCTGGTGCAGGGAATTTTCATTGTTACCTGCACCAGTCAAGGTATGCAGAAAAAAGTATTTCAAGCCCTGCAAACACTTTATGTACCATTTCACCAGGAGCACATGTTGTAAACAGAAGGTGAAAACTTGCATCTGACTCTGTTCACTCTCTGTAACTGTGTGCACCAAAGTCCAGAGTGAGACTGACTTTCTCCCCAAACCGTTTCTTTTTGATATTTCAATTGAGCAATAATCTTTTTTAATCTGAGAAATCAAATTAGTGTTATCATGATATATGATTATACTCAATTCATTACTAAATAACTGTAACTTTTAATGACAGCAGAATACAATGTCTTCTGATTATATTCAGCAATATTGGTGTTATTCAGTTATTATAATGATAATATACATTTGTTGACATCTGCACAAATATACATTTTATAATCCTCTTCGGTACAACAAAATTATACCATTCTTTGCCTTTTCCCTCATCAGGCAACTGGTTCGTGGGACTACACAGTCAGAGTGTGGCCTGTCAGTCCCATTGCGGATGAGAAAGTGAAGATCTTACGTGGTCACACCAGTAATGTGCACGCTGTGGTGTTCGCCAGACTAGGCTTCCTGGTACGTACGTAATGCTCCAGTAATGCTGCAGTAATGCTCCAGTAATTCTGCAGTAATGCTACTGTAATGCTACAGTATTGCTACAGTTATAAATGTCCAGTAATGCTCCAGTAATACACAAGTAATGTTCCGGTAATGCTCCAGTAATACTCTAGTAATGTTCCAGTAATGCTCCAGTAATGCTACAGTAATGATCCAGTATTGCTACAGTAATGCTACAGTATTGCTACAGCAATGCTACAGTATTGCTACAGTAATGCTACAGTAACGTTGCAGTAATGCTCCAGTAATGCCCCAGTAATGATACAGTATTGCTACAGTAATGCTACAGTATTGCTACAGTAATGCTACAGTATTGCTACAGTAATGCTCCAGTATTGCTACAGTAATGCTCCAGTATTGCTACAGTAAGGCGCCCTCGTCTCTGTTCAGGGATGGTTGTAAAGCCCTGATGTAGATGGCTTCTTTGATCCCTCTAGCAAAAAAGTTTGGCTCTATGTCCAAGATTTTAACTTCCTGCAACCTATGATCCACTGCTTACTGTGTCACGTGTTCTATCTGCATAACGTGGCGTCTCAGCAGCAGTGGATTGTTCATTCTTTGACAAAGACTGGTGCTGTTCAGTCAAAAATTTGGGTGAGTCCAATTTTTGTGTTGGATATTACAGTGTTAAACTAATTCAATAATGACTTCTACCAACACAGATGAGCTTTCAAGTTAAGTTTATGATTCTCTTGCCCGTAGGCGAGCGGTTCCTGGGATAAGACAGTGCGTCTGTGGAACCCTGACACCAGCACCCTCCTGTTTGTGCTGTCTGGACACACGGGCTGGGTCAAGGCTCTGGCCTTCTCCATGGACAGTCTGTACCTGGCTTCTGCTGCGGAGGATGAAACGGTAAGCAAATTCTCACACTATGTTACAAGGTCAAAGGTGCTTGGCAGT
>NC_049986.1:4196467-4206958 GCF_000003815.2 Branchiostoma floridae
AACAGTCGGTATCGGCCCCCGTCTCGGTTGAGGGAAGGTTGATGGGCTCTGATGTCAATAGCCTCTTTCACTCCCCTGAGAAAGTAATCCTGTTCGGAATCAAGTATCTTCACCTTGTCAAAATCCACAGAGTATCCCGGTGTTTCTATATGAATGTGTTGCGACACCTTCCCGAGACGGGGGCCGATACCGACTGCCAAGCACCTTTGACCCTTTGCTGACATCATACTTCTGGTCCGGATGTGTGACTTAGGCTTTGGGTCATTTCAACTTGAGAAGGATCAGAGGACTGATTGAAAGCTGTTGATAACCTTTATTTTGCGTACGGATATATGGTTCTTGAAATTATAACATTAAATGTTGACTACCGTCACAGATGAACTTACATTTAACCACATTCTCACACGACATGCCAGCCCTCATTTCCGCAAACCCAGGCTCCACCTAGTTTTTATCTTTTGGGGGGACATTTCAATTTTACCTGTCATTATGATGGAATGGCCACAAGTAACAGTCAGAAGTGACAAACTTCTTTATTTTTCTTTTATGATGGAATCAACAATAATGGTAAAGTAAACAGATGTTGGTTGATACCCAGGTACAGACATGTTGTAGTGGGCAGAATGAATGAATGAACAAAAGAACAAATGAATGAATGAAAAAAAGCCACTAGGTGGCCCAAACCTACACCTGTCCACTTATTCTCTGTCTTAAGAGCTACGTATACTTACAAGTTACAACTAAAAAAAACACACAAACAACTTGTCCAGAACACAAGATATCAAAACTGGAAGTGGAACTACCACTGCCGCACTGTAACAATATACTTCGAGATCCAAAATCTAATCATTTTCAAGCCAAGTTCTTCAAAGTGTGGCAGCTTAAACAGACAGACAAAATGAAAATTGCCATCACTTCCTACGTGTGTCAACAGAATTTTTCATATTCAACTATAACATTGATTTTCATAAATCTATAATTCTTGACTTCATAAGATTATTGATGTCACAAGAAAGGCTTATTTTATCTGTTGCATGTTTTGATGGTGACAAGTCATTTTATAATATTACTAACAACATTCATTTAACAATATAAATTCAAAGAAACCAAGAGCCTTAGAGGTTCCAGCTTTAGACAGAAATTGCATGATCAGAAAGTGAATGTCTTAATTATAAGTTTGTACAGTATAGAATAGAATAGAAATTTACAAATTAAAGCAGAACCAAGCAGCCTCCCTGTAGTTACTGATGATCTGGAAGTGGAAGTGAAGAAGATTTTCAGTGATTAAATAGCAAAGATAAAGATATGAAATATGGTGTAATATGAATGTTTGATATTGCATGAATATTCTCTGTCAAATGGACTCAGGGCTCGAAATTCATTTTGGGGATTAGGTGCACTGGTGCACCCAGCTTAACAAATTGGGTGCACCAAAAGATTTTTGGGTGCACCACTTAAATCTAAGTAGAATGTCAAGAATAATAACAAAACTTAGTTACAAGCTATCAAATTCTTATACAAGTAACGTGACAGACATTTTTATTATCTTTTTAACACTTACATGTAGATGTCAAGAATATGATGTACAACAACCATGTATACTAGCATACTTGATATCTTTCCATACATAAACCTAAGAAAATATTTGCGTGCACCCACTGAAAAAATTGGGTGCACAGTTCCAATTTTGGGTGCACCTGGGTGCACATGCACCCAGTATTTTGAGCCCTGGGACTTGATTAGTAATATGCATGACATCCTCTGGGAACCCCAAAACTGATGCAAGTGTTCAAAGAAAAAAAATTTGACCAAAAATACTTGCCTTTATTATGAGATCTAAGGAATTTGGAAGAAATGACTGAACATGATATCTTGTGAATAAAGTGTACAGAAGCATGCAATAGATTCTTCATTTTGTTCTTTCACAACTGTATACAATAATTCTTCGACTTTGGAAGTGACTATACTTACAGTATGGTTTAAAACTTAGTTGGAAGGAACCCTAACCAGTGCCTCAGTTCCCCATGGAGCATGCTGGAACGGTGCAGTTCTCCCACCGGGTGCTAGGGTCAGTAGTGAAGCACCACACGCTGGATTTAGTCACAGGAATAGGGTTACGGCAGTAGTTCTCTTCCAACTCTGGAAAAAACTCCGGCCAGAAGAAGTGTAGGTGGGGAGAGCTGACGTCCCACCTCTGACAGGTCTTTCCACTCGTTGTCACAGAGATGTCACCACGGTAATCAGCGCCGCTGGGGTCCCTTGCACAGCCTTGAAGGACAACAAATCATGGGCAGACAGGGCTCAAAATACTTTTTTTCTGCATACCTGCACTGGTGCAGGTAACATTTAAAGGGGCATTCCACTCCAGAAGCAAATGTTATTTTCCAATAGATACTGTATCAATGAATACATGATCAGCCGACCTTTTGTGGTATTACATTTGTGGCAACGTGTGTTTGTAAAACAATATCAATAATGACACTCCCTAAACCCATGCAGACCCTACCCATGTATTCCCTATACGTGTAGACACTTCCTTTATCGTGAATAATTTCGGCATAAATGAGGGGCGCTTAGCACACCAAGAATGTCAATTGTTCACAAGATATCAAAGAACTCAATGCACATAGCAAGACGTGCTTTTCTAAGCGACCCTAAAATTATCTTTGTAACATGACTTAAGATAGGCGTTGTCAGGCACATTGTATTCAGCCATAGGCTGAGATTGATTAATTTAATTAGAGGGTACTTGGGGAGTTTTGTAGCAGACTGAATACTTTTTGATGCGCGTGGGGCTAATGGGTACTCTATCGTATAGTGTTACGTAGCATACATTTGTCACTTCCTAAAATTGATATCTATCGGAAAATAACAGTCCTGTCTGGAGTGGAATGACCCTTTAAGATTACCTGCACCTGACAAATTTTACCTGCACCACTCTGAATTTAGGAATTGGATCATACTAAAATTGTTCAGGAACCATTGCTATTTTTTTCTTTCAATACATTATAAGTGGTAACAGTCAATGCAGCTAATAACAATCCACATACACATACATCATAGGACATTTATGTATGAAACCCAGTACATGGACCAGTGCAGGTTAGGTGCAGGTAGACACCAGAAATACCTGCACAGCTCCAAATTCCAATTTTACCTGACAGGTACTAACCTGTATGTAGGTAGTATTTTGAGCCCTGTACAGTAGTTATTTGTTAGCCTGAGTGGTCACTGGTCACCCAGTGGGCAACCTCAGCCAAAAGCTAGGTTGTCCATGAATATTTCAGTTTGCTGCAGGTTCAAGGTCTCAAGCTCTTTTTAAGTGAACTCTAATACTTAGAGGTTTGCAATTGCTTTTTTTTGTTAGTTAAGTTAATGTGAGTTTAAAGATATTCATGGTAAGAAAATGCACACATGGAGGAAAAAACCTTAAAGTTTGGAGGAAGAGTCGGAGGATAAAATCATAAATGTAAATAAATTAGACAAAATTGCTAAAGTAATAGGGTCAGTAGACAGGGATTCTTTATCTTTTTATTCTCTTCTTTTATTAACTAAGTATATTTTTCAATTGATACTCTATTTCTATTTTCATATAGAGCAATTAATGACAAACCTGTTTTTTCTGTGGCTGTGGTCTTAACATGAGGGGGCGATGTGGGAGAGATGCTCGTCTGTTGTAGTGATGGCGATGTGGGAGATACGCTTGTCTGCCGTAGTGATGGGATAACAGACTCTGAGGTCCTTATGAACTGTGTCCTGCCTATGAATGTGTAGGGTTTTGTTTCACACGATTCAGCTTTTTTGCCTGACCCTGCAAGAGAAATGTCAACAACCAGGGCTTGAAATTCATTTTTGGGAATAGGTGCACTGGTACACCCAGCTTAAAAAATTGGGTGCACCAAAAAATTGTTGGGTGCACCACTTAGACTTAAGTGATAACCTAATAATAAAACTTAGTTACAAGCTATAAAATTCTTAACCAAGTACCATGACAAACATTTTACTATCTGTCTAACACTTGGATGTCAAGAATATGTACTAGTATACTTTGATATCTTTACATACATAAACGTAAGAAAATATTTGGGTTCACCCAGTATTTCGAGCCCTGACAACAAAAGAGAAATGAGGCAATGCTCAGGCATAGGCCCGATTTACACTCATGATTTTGAATCAGGAGTGTTCTGTTTACACTCTGGGCCGCGAAGTGACTTGTAAGACCCATTGCGACAATGTGTCTCTACTGTATTAGTAAAGTCAACTCCGTGGAAATTACACACAGGAACAATGTGGCTTGCTAATGTCTAGTCAAGAAGACTAAAGTTGACTCAGGGGGAAAAGTAGCCTTAAGTACTGTTTAGTAATACACAGTGTTCCAAAAACTGACCTAGTAGGTATGAAGTCCTATATATTGCACAGCTATGATATTGTTTGGAAGAAATATTTTACGATACAATCTGTTCGTCTAACGCAAACTCTGTTGTCCAGACAATATTGTACACTATAAGCACAGTTTGATCAGGCAGTAAAGAAGGTAAATACGGTAACAACAGAGACGATGATGGTGTCATCTTGCAAATATTTGTACAAATTAAGAAATGTTTCCTTACCAAGTGAAGCAATGTGACTGATGAAAAAAAGTATCATGCAGACCCAGACCAACAATCCTCGCTTTGCACTCATTTCTCCCCTACCTTTCACCCGAGTCTGCATGTAGGACTCCAAGGATATCAGTCTGTCCTTTGTTCTCCAAATACACAAAATGGCAGTCTCCCAGTCTGATACACTATATATAGTGCCCTGTGAAGATTATTCTCTGGCTTAGTAGTCAGGAAATAAGTCTCTGCTGTGTGGATGTCATTACAATTCTTATGTAACAAGATTTAGCTTTTCTGAGAAAAAAAAAAAGAAGTGGCAGACATGGTCAGACTCAGAACAGAGAAGTCTGATAATGCTGCAGCTGTGTGGATCATACATTTTGCCTGTACTTTGAAGTTTAACTTCAAAAGACAGATGACTTGAAACAGTGAATGTTAAGCCAGGCCGGGACATGAGCAAGATTCAATCAGGCTACGTCCCTTGCTAGTCTTTCAATTTGTAACTGTACAGTTTACCTTACCCAGGGCTAGAAATATATTTTTCTGCATACCTGCACTGGTGCAGGTAACATTGAAATTTACCTGCACCAGAAATATTTTACCTGCACCACTCTGAATTTAGGAAGTATGGATCATACTAAAATTGTCGAGGAACCATTGCTATTTTTTGCTTTTATACCTTATAGGGGTAACATCAAATGCAGCTAATAACAATCTACATACACTTACATCATATGACATTTATGTATAAAACCCAGTACATGGACCAGTGCAGGTTAGGTGCAGGTAGACACCAGAAATACCTGCACAGGTTCAATTTTACCTGCACTAACCTGCATTTACAGGTGGTATTTCGAGCCCTGCCTTACCTGAACATGTTTTCTGACTTTCTCATATCACACACTCAGGTGCTGATCTGGGATGTCACCAGTGGAACATGTATTAAGGAGCTCCAGGTAGGTGCCACTGACATGTATACCTTATATCTAAATGTAAAAAATCTTCTTTTTTACTAAGCAACAGTTTACCCACAAGCACACTTACTGGGAAGTGAACAAGGTTTTTGCCTGGCATTATGTACAACATGTACATTTATGTGTTGTATCAAAAGAACACTCAACTGACCAGCCCTAGAATGTGATGTGACGCCCTTAAAGCTAGCCTGTAAAGGTGGGGTCACACCTGCGTATAAATTTAAGTCCGTATGAGGCGCGCATGGGAGTATTTACCTCCACCAGGCTCCACAGGTCGTTGGAAAAATAATAGAAATTGGACAAACATAAACAGGTAACATGCAAGGCGAGTTAGCTGGGTCGCTAACCATACTTCTCTGTCAGCTAACTCATCTGGCATGTTATGTATCTATATTTGTCTAATTTGTACTATTTTTCCCGCGACATGTGGAGCCTGGTAGAGACTAAAAGCGTTATACGCACCTCAAACAGACTTGAATATATACGCATGTGTGACCCTACCTTAAAGGATGTAGTAAGATCATGCTTCTTGTCATCTTGTTACATGACATTCACACAAAGTATGCATTAAGCTGGAATAATCTTAGCTCCTTGTAATAGTTAAAACATTGTTACATTGTTTTGTAATAAAGTATGAAAACTAGAAGGCAACGTTTTTGCAAAAATGCAGAATGTTTTCCCTGTAGCCTTTTGAGAAGTTAATCACACACAATACTGCAATGAGGCACGCCCTATAGTATTGTGTGCAAGAAAAAAGGGGGAAAAAATTCAGTTCATACGTAATGTTGCTGTAATTTATAACAGCTAATGTTAACCCCAGTTCTACCTGGGCCAGGGCATCAACATAAAAATCATGCAACTTACTACTGACTCAGAGTCGAGTTTTGATCGAAAGGAGGCTGGGACAAAGGGCTGTTGTTTGTTGTTTATGACAATCATGACAATAAATTCTTTAGACTTTCTCTATACTTGTGATCCATGCAGGGTTGTAGCCAGCACTCGTCCTTCCTTCCTTTTACGGAATTTTGCAGCTGGGGCCGGAAAAAAATTTTGCTGATTCCATCCTCTGTGATGGATAAAAATCAATAAAATTATGTATAACATGGTCTCTCTTGTGTGATTTTTCACCGCCGTTGAACAGCTTAGTCTACCGGCAAAATTCACACCTCAAAATGCAGGAAATAGCATTTCAGAGGGTCTAGATTTCAAAATATCCGGACCGGGTACATCTCAAAATATCCGGACTGGGTACATCACACCTTGTGAGCTCCAGGGATTCAAAAGCAAGGGGATGGAAAATGATTTCAGACTGGCTACAACCCTGAACCCATGTTGTTGACTTGGATAATGATTGGATTGGATGTCCCCAGGGCATGGTGGACCAGGTGCAGACATGTAAATACTCCACAGAAGGAACCCTGCTGGCATCAGGAGCGACAGGTGTCACTCTCATGGTCAGGAGTAAACCTCAGGGAGAACACAACTCTGGGAGAACACAGGAGACTTCTACAGTGTAGTGGGCTGAGAGGGAGTTGAACTTCAGAATGTGTTGGCATCCATCTGTCTCGGAAGACCAGGGCTCTAGCCAGCTCGAAATTTTTTTCCGTCAGCCAATTCTCATTGTCGCGAAAACACTATTCCAGGAGTTAGAGAGACTGAACTGAGACCTTTAATGAGATTATTGTATGCGAAAGGGCGCCGACACACATTGTCAACAATCATAACAATAGCAAAACAAACAGTGTGTGGCTTTTACGGCCGTGGCCAGCGTCCCCAAGCCGCCTGTAGCTTCACCAAGGATTTTTGTCTGTCAAGGTTGACGGATTGGTTTTAAAATTTTTCCGTCACATGCAGCAAATTTCCGTCAATTGACGGAAAAACGGATGCTGGCTAGAGCCCTGCTGAAGACAATGGTAGCCAGACAGTTACTCGCCATCTGCCTGGCCTGCACATGACTTTTTAAGGTGAAGGAGGGATGTGCACGTCCTTCTCCAGCCTCTCGTCTACTGTTGCAACTGATACAAGTCTCACAGGGACAGAATTGCATGCCACGTGTAGGCCGGCCCCAGCAGAAGCAGGTTTGGTATTTGGAGTTTCCGTCTCCTTGGAGGACTTCCAACCAAGGATGCAAGGGGTTCCCTGTTACCCCTGTATAGCGGATACGTCATGCCCGAACATGCCCCTAAGGCCTGCCACTGCCACAAAGGCCTGTTACTGCACTTCAGAACGTACAAGCGCATTCAGGGTTGGACAAGTTCACCAGTCTTATTGTCCAAGTGAAAGTGCCATTCGGGCAAGTGCATTTTTCCATGAGTGAGATTTTGATATACTTGCTAGTTTAGTAGTAAATGGTTTATTATTGATAAAAAACAACATCGGCTTGGCAGTAACAACTGAATTGCGCCGACTCATACAGTAAAATTAGCACAACGTTATCAATGATACATATAACGGTTCACAGGATCATAATATTTACAAATGACATCTACTAATTAACACAAAATATGGTGTTTTCGGACTATTGCAATTACAATTTATGTACAAGTCGGTCTCTGAACAAGTTTACTAGTACTGTCCAGTGCACATAGTAGATCAGTTCTTTAGGTCCTCACTGAGTAGTTTAGCCAGTGTAGGCTTGGCGCTCGTCGTGTATCGCCTTGTGCCCTTGGGTTGAGGGTACAGACACGAGTTTCTGAGTTGTCTACCATGCTGTTCCCCTCGAGTTGGAGGCAACCAGGAACAGAAGCGTGGCGACTGTTGGACTTTCTTGGCAAAGATCATGCAGAGGTCATGTCTGCGATCAGACAGTGATTGTAGAGTCAATGATCGCAAGGCGTCAGGATATGAAACATACTGCCGACCCAACATAATCCTACAGGCACGTTTACACAGTCATGGCATCAATCTTTGGTCAACACAGAAAGATAGCGCTAATTATAATAAGAATTCCATTGCTGGAAGTGACATTTAGAAAAATGTTATTCACATTTTGAGCAAGTGAAAAGTTGGTTTGCCCCGGCAAGTAAGTCTTCTATGTACTTGCACGATGGGACAAGTGAATTTTATAAAAATTGTCCAACCCTGCAAATGTTTGTTATGTATGTACATTTATGTCATACCTGGGTCGTGATAACATGTAATACAGCTGTTCAGGACCGGGTGATAACATTCCGTATCACATGGGGTTCTCAGTTGTATCACACGGGCTTCCATCGAATATGGCACAGCCAAAAATTTAAATGTCGGATTTGGACGTTGGGAATCACTGTTGTTACAATGTTTTGTTTGAGGACAACTCCAACCTCCTACAATAGACAGAAGTGGTTCATGTGAAATCCTAATATCAAACTGCACTTAGCTACATATATATATAGTATAATATTATGTATTAAGAAAGATTTCTAAAAGATAGAGAAACTATTTTACTGTATATTTTGTATAAATTTTTTTGTATAAATCACTTGCTGGCACCTCAAAGGATGAAAAATGATAATGATAATTGTATAAATTTATAAGCGTTTGTATATTAGTCATGAATTTTGCACGCAATATATTCATTGTTGAAACACTATAGTTTTGACTTTATAGGCAAGAAAGTCTACTTTGAGTGTAAACATACTTTTATTAAGGGCAAAAAAGAGATCATACTGAAAAAATCGTCCACAACAAAGTTTAATCACACTGAAACCACACAAATATATGGCAGGCCACAGCTGTGGTGACAAGAGCCGTTATAAAACTTTATGTACATGTATCTAGTGTTGTGCCACATCACATACAACGTGATATACAATTGGTAACAAAAAATAAGTGTTCCACTTCGTAGTTTTCTAGCAGCATTCTCACTGTTCAACCCGCTTGTACCTACAAATAATTAACAATTCTAATAAACTGAATCCAACTTCTACTTAATATGGCCTTGAATGTATTGAATTTTATAACTTGTACATAAAAATAGAAGGGTGCAAGTTTTTAGAATTTTTTCATACAGATCGGTGTAGCACAAAAATTATATTACATTCAACCAATTTCAATTATTGTAGATCAATTACATTTCTTGAATGTAACAAATTTGTAATAACTAGAAAGGTAGAAAGTTATACTTTCAAACCAGTTATTTGCAAACTTTAAGGAATAAAATAACTTGAAGAAACTTCATGGAAATATATGGAATGAAAACAATGCATGTCACACACAAAAAAGCTGGAATAATCTTAATAGGTGTGATGGCATAGTTTGGTTTTTCCAATATTGTATATTGGAATAAACCAGGATTGGACTATAAATGTGAGATATTTTGTAATATTTTGCTGCAGTTGGTGCTAACTTGCTGCTACAAAAGATGTGTCCTAAGTTTATCCTGTTCTCAGACATTTGAATCCTTAAGCATTCCACACTTTTGAAAGATATATATATATGAAAGGTACAATAATTCTTTTTTGATTGTTTAAAGATGCATTCATTGTACAGTAATTTGCACTTGTGCTGTATGTACCTTCGAGAGGATGGGTAGCAACACTGTTGGATAACACTTCAAACAATTGATATTTGCTGTACAAATGTGTGTACGCTATGAATATGAAGCGCACGTAGAATTTTGACATTCTTTATAAACCATGCATTTTGCCACAATAAAATCACCAGGCTTGACGTCTTGTTGTCTCTATATTGTTTTGTTGTTGTTGTTGTTGTTGTTGTCCTAATGGCTCGTTTTAACACTGGAGTTTGGTTACTCTTCCCACACATAATTTGAATCTTTGAAAACGGTCTTTGGCAAACAAGGGTCAAACAATAATTGTCATGGAGTATCAGACGACAAGTCATCAGGGGTGGTGCAAGTATTCACAAAACCTTTATAAAATAAAAGCATATATGTATGGTGCACTTTCCATGCCACAGCAGTCCACACCAATATCATT
>NC_049986.1:4207058-4220185 GCF_000003815.2 Branchiostoma floridae
TTCTGGCCAGATGTAGCAGACCCAGGTTGCGGCTGGTTGCTTTTAAGGACTTCAACAAGTCTACTTGTCCCTGTAGATAAGCAGCAAAATCAGAAGCAACATGTTAGCTTAGGACATGTTTTAGGGGTTTTTTAATGAGATTGTTCAAAGCAAGGTCACAAGAACAATTCAAAGCAATCAACGAAGAAGTTGAAAACTGTATTTAGATAGCGGTGGACATTTGTTTTGAAGGCTGATATTAAGTTGCAGACAGGAGGGAAACAGGTGTCATCAAGAGAATTCCATAATTTTGCTGTCCGGGGAAAGAAACTTTTGCTGTAGTTGGACTTGGAAACCGGCAATTAAACAGTAAAGAAATGTGAGTTTGAAGAGAACCTTGTGTTGCACTGAAAGGCTGTCACAAGTAGTATGAGATCATTGGAGCAATAGCCAATAAAGGGACAGAGATGCAACGTTTTTCAATTTGTTATGAAACTGCTTTAAACAATAAAGTTCACACACAATGAGAATTAGTCTCTCATAAATTGTACATTGTACACTATAAAGATCAATTACAAAATCTGTACAAAACTTTTACTAAAAACACAATCATCAGAATCATAGAATTCTTTTTTTGAATTTGTTGAAATTTAAAGTAAACCATGTATTAAAATTGTGGTAAAAACAGAATCAGTTGCTTTTTTATTGTTTGTAGACTGTTTATATTAGATAGACAGATAGATCATTGATAACACAGAAATGCTGTTGACCTACCGAGATGATGTCATGTGTCTCTGGCAGTTGGTTACCAGGGTGACGCTGGTAAACACGGACCAGCGGCCGATCCAGCCGCTCGCGTGTGGTCAGATCACTGCTGGACACTGGACCCTATTCAGTAACAACAGTAGGCAATTTAGCATGTAATACAGGCTGTAATATATCATTACTATTCACAGCAATCATACTATGTCCAAAGATAGAATACTGAATGGTTTTTGTATTGTTGTCTCCTCTGTTGCTTAGTTTCTTTTTGCGTCACGTGTCATAGTCTGTATAGACTGACTGAAAGAGAGAGAGAGAGAGACTGACAATATTTACTTAGTTACTGACATTGCAATATATACTAGTAGAAAGCAGTGCAGCACGACAAGCACATGTCCACAGTAAACTGTACGTAACTAACTAATTTCACAATAATGAGCACAAAACAGCTCCCAAAATAACACAAACTAGGATTTGGATTCTATTTCCTTGATATTTGGAGCCATTTCATTAGAAAAAGTATTAATCATTCTTCATAATCAAATCATGCCTAGTCTGTTTATCAAATTCTTTGCGTAAAAAAAGGACATTTAATTCTGTCTAAAGCTTAATACCAGAATATTGCTTATGTTTTCAAAAGAGATGATATTTTACCATGGTTATAGTTCTTGCTTTGTCGGTGGTGTCATACCAACGTTGTGCCCTGTGCATGGCGGCCCTGTTCTCGCCGGAGCTGACTTGTAAATGTTGCTATGGGAAAGAAACAATTCCGTCAAACAAAATCATTGACAACATCAATCTTGTCAAGCAATAATGTGCACATTGGAAAAGAACATGCATGAATAATTCATTACAAGAGTCAAGACCTTATTGTGTTGAAAATTCAGGACCACTCACAATCAATATGTACAATACATGGGAAGTACTGGTAAAAGCGTAAAAAGGATTGAAAATTCATGAATAATTCATTACGAGACCTCATCGTGTTGAAAATTTGAGATCATTCACAATCAATATGTACCATACATGGGAAATAACGGCTTTAAGCATAAAAATGATTGTATTGTGTAGTTTATTGGCATGTTTTAGACCTTATTCAGGCAATTGTGACTTTTCTTAGACTAACACCAGAGACCAGTCATTGTATACTGTATTGTATCAATTGAAGCATGCACCCCTGATTTAGGGCAAGTCGTGAACAAATCTGGGGGACTGAAACATACAATGGGAAAGCAAACAAAAAAGTATGCACCCATTTGCACCAAACACATTTTGCACCAGATAAATTCATATCTATGATTTTTTCTTCTCTTTTCCCTGGGTAATACAGAAATCACAGACATCTTTACACTGTTCTTGCTTGTATTGTAAAAATGCTCATTTATTGTCTCTGCAAACTTGTGAAATGCCCACACCTAGTTACAATATTGCTCAAATTTGGCAGTGGAGTGAAGGTACATTTCATTTATAGAAGAAGTGATAGTATATGAAAAAAAAAACATACTATCTGAGCAACATCCTCAAATCAAGTACACACTCAGGTATCAAGCACCTTTTGGATTTTGACAAGTTTAACAAATGTGTACTTTAATCAAGAAACTACAGTACCATGGCCTTTCTGTTATTATCTGGTCCAATTTTAGGCCTAGATTACATGTCTAAGATAAAATGCTCAGTCCTCCCAAGTTCCAAACTGAAAATGTTACCGAGTAGAAAGTTTTCAGCACCAAGGACAGAGACAACTGAGATTGAGAAGGCTCTCCCTTGTTTCTTTTGGCAGTCATGTCGGGTGTGCCACAATCTCACACAAATGTGTGTCTTTCAAGGAATAATTCTGAAGCAGGATGACTTTGTTGATGGAAGGATATCCCTTCTAAGATGAAATACTCGGTCTTCATAAGTTCCAAACTGAAAAATGATACTGTGCAGAACATCTTCAGCACCAAGGACAGGGACAACTTAGATTGAGGGCTTTGTCATGTTCCTTTTGGCAGTCACATCAGGGCTGCAACAGTCTCATACAAATGTGTGTCTTCAAGGAAGGATTCTGAAGCAAAATAACTTTGTTGTATGGATATCCCTTTAGCTACATTCTTCAAGAACAACTAGGACTTAGTGTTGTTTTCCTCAACCACTGACTTAATTTTTCCCCAGACATACAATAACGTTGTACACTTTTTTTTTTGCTGTGCAGTACTGTCGACTGATGTTACAGAAGACTCAGTTGGTATGTGCACCATTTGTAACAATTTCAAAGGGTATCATACCAAAACGAATCAGATTCTTTTGTGTACAAACTACACTTACTGTCATAGTGATGGTCTCTGCCAACTTCTGTGTGAGACCATCGTTGACGGAGCGGTGTGCAGCCTGTTGCAGCATAGTGGTCTTGTCAATCGAGTCCTTGATCGCCCTCCGCAGAGCCGCGGACTTCAGGTTAGCTTCCCGCGCCTCTTCTATGGCTTTAGCTGCATCAGGTGTGTACGGTCCCATTGGGTCAGGCTCACCTGTTAAACAGTGGAAACAAGAAAGCTTTTTTTTAAAAAGCTAGCCGGTGCGTAATTTGGGGAAAAGCCTGGACGTTAAACAAAATTGCATGAAAAGAGGGCGGTTAAACATTGAAGTCTTGAATTGGTCTATTTTCTATGGGATTTGTAAGAAGAAGAAAAAAATTTGTTGTAAGTGGGGTTCGAACCCACGTCTGCAAAACAAAACTGCGACCTAAACGCAGCAAATAGACCACTCGGCTACCCTGACACGGTTGCGTGATTTGCATTTAAAAGGGCTTTAACAAGGGCTACATTGGATGATCCATCCATCCGAACCAAACCACTGAACAAACCGCTTCTATCGATTCAAAGCCACAAAAAGATTAATTTTCTACATAATAAGGATGGCCAAGAAATCCTCCCAGCTAATTTCCGCTAAGGAATTTAGAACTAACTCATATTTGATATTTGTCAATACATACAATAGCATGATATCAATGCACAAAGCTGGAAGTGATTTGCATACTAATTCTAAGTACAGAGGTCCCTGCAAAACACATCAAGTAACATACCTGTACTTTAATCTTCAAAGGCACTAGAGCAATTGTGGTATCCATAATTGTTTTAACTTAGCGCTTCTATCAGAACTGTCCTTTTTTGTTTAATAAACAAAACATGACGTACCCAACATGTGGTTGCTTGGTGACTCCGGTCGTACCCAACATGGGGTTGCTTGGTGACTCCGGTCGCATTTCCTCCTGGCGAGAGTATCTCCCCTCGCGGCGGGAGGAAAGACGTCCGTTCGCTGTGACGGAGGAGACAGCGTGGGTGATGAGGTCCATAACATGTGACCTCTCCTGGATCACCGCGGTAAGCAGCTTACGCACTCCATCTAACTCCTGGAACAAGATACATCGGTAAGTATAATGGTAACGTGGGAAAACACTCATTGTTGCGGTACTGGATGTAATTTTTAGTTCACAGTAGAAACAAGTCTATAGTACAATATATTTTTGTTATAATACAATTGAAACACTGATACGATAATCATTATGAAAAGAAAACCACCCTAAACATCTAGAAACTAGATCAGACACTTATAATAAGACTTTCTTTTTCAGATGTAATGCACCAATCCTGTCATTTTTTATGTGTTTCATTAGGATAGGATAAGACTTTTTAAGACACAGTTTATACCTTATAAAAAGTCTTGAAAGATGTGAGAATTTTGCATTCTGAAAAATTGATTAAGTTTGGAATTTGAAGATCCCAAAAGTTACATAGTAGTAGTAGTAGTATTCTCATAAATATTGTAGCCACTTACATGTATTTACAATGTCTGCAGTTACAATATTTTGTGTGGTTTAAGATTTGTTAGTGAAAGCTGTTGATGAAACTCAGCTCTGAAAGATTGACATTTCAGGGACTAAACTGTCTATTGAACGTTTATGGAGATCTCCTGCATATTAGACCACTGTTCTTCAGATTGGGTACTTGCCTGTAGATGTTTCTGTGTTTCCCTAAGCTGGGCTTCCAGGGTCTTCTTCAGCTTCAGAAGATGTTTCAGTTCTGCTTGAAGCAGCTCATCCGCACCATCAAGTATCTATATAGACAACAGACAAACCACTTTTCTTTAATCTTACACACTTAAAATGAACAACGTACAAGATACATGAGTATAAAGAAGACTTTAGCCGACGCTCCTTTATCAAAATGATCATAAAATCTTAAAGGAGGCAAGGTAAGAACTTACAGCATCCTACTTTCCATACATAATGTATTGCACTTATATTTTGTATGCAATAAATCTTTTCGTGTATTGTTGTTATTACTGTCAATACATTGCACTTAAATAAGTCAGCAAACAACCCAGAAAGGGAGTCCATTTTGTTACATAGATGACATGAATTTTTGGCGACGCCTCAGGGGCGAGCCAAACGGTATATTTCTGTGAGCTTTCCATACCTTCTCCCTGGAAGGGTGAGTGAGCCTGATGACTGTGCTCATTTTTGTTACATTGATGACATGAATTTTTGGCAATGATACAGGGGCGAACCAAACGGTCTATTTCCATACCTTCTCCCTGGTAGGGCGAGTGAGCCTGATTGATGGTGGTGCTCATTTTTATTATATTGATGACATGAATTTTTGTTAGTTTTTTTTCCTGACCATCTTCCTGGGAGGGCGGGTGAGCCTGATGATGGTCGTGCTCATTTTTATTGACAAGTATTGATGACATGAAATTTTGCGAGTTTTCCTGACCTTCTCCCTGGGAGGGCGTGTGAGCCTGATAGCCATGCTCATTTTTGAATTTTTGGCGACGCCTCAGGGGCAAGCCGAATGGTATATTTTGGTGAGTTGTCCATACCTTCTCCCTGGGCGGGCGGGTGAGCCTGATGGCCGTGCTCTGCTGGTTGAGGAGGATGTCCTTCCTGCGGTGCTCCAGAGCCTTCTCCAGAGCCTCCTTCCCCCGGATCAGAGACTTGATCTCCTCGTTGGTGTCCAGCAGGTACTCCCTGAGGGACACCACCACCATGCGCACCTCCCGTACGTACTTGTGGATGGTAGTGTTGCTCTGCACGGCACAGTTGTCACGAAGGGTCGGCAGTGGGTCCAGCTGCTTACCCAGGATGGCGCCTTTTTCACTCTTATCCACCACCTGCAAGTTACAGAAGATTCAATTATTTAGTTGCTCAAAATTGTTAAGTATTTTGCGCATGGATTTAAAAAAAAGAGTCTGTTTTAGGAAAAAATAAGACTGCCGGATGTGTGACGTAGGCTTTGGGTTATTTCAACTTGAGAAGGATCAGAGGACTGGACAAAAGCTTGTTCAACTTGGTAAGCGCTTTATATCAGATATAGGGTCTTGAAATCGTAACATAATGTTGACTACCGTCACAGATGAACTTACATTCAAGACTACACAGTATTGGGCTCTTAAACATTGATTGTTCATCCATTTGATGAATCACATGCATGATTTGTTTGTGTATCTGTGCTATTCAGGCCCTAGAAGTTATAGGAAAATAACAGGAGAGTAGCTCGCCCAAAGGGATTGGACGATGTTTACAGGTCACCAAGCTAAAAGTCCAATGCAAGAGTGTTACTCAAACAAACAATATGTTTTATTCTCCGTAGGTGACCTTCTACCAATCATTACAAAGTGAACTGAAGGTCATTGACAGCGCAACACCAGCTTTGGAATTGAAATGGGCGGCCCCAAACTTGCCAACTTTGAATTCTGAGTTTCCATGCAAAATCAGATATTTGCATTTTAGAGCAGGGAACCCCTACGTTGCCATTTGATTACCTCGCAAACTTTGCGTCTGCAATCTTTTTTCAACTGTAACTCTGCTCCATTCTGCCCTGGTCCAATATGTCTAAATCATTGATCCATTATTGGCGGCGTGGGTGGAAAACTGTGCCAATCACAACTCTTCAAACAACGTGCACTACACAATGGGGTGTTGGCACATGCAAACTTGAAAAGAACAAAGTACGTGACAACAAGTAACCTTATCCAGGTCTTAAGAGTTTTATAGCCAGACTTACTCTTTGAAAGGCTGATATACAACATTTGCAATCTATTTAGAGCTAAGCCATTCATGTAGAGGTATTTATGGCGCAGGATGATGTTTGTATTTAACAACACAAAGTGACTCTTGACCCATATTGATTATTTGAGCACTTGTAAACGTTCCCCAACATTGTCAGTCTCCCTGTACTGTATCAGATCTATTGCCATAAACAAATGCTAATGCAACTCCACTGTGATTGGATATAGGGATATATATACCTTGACACCTAAAAGCCCTGTTCATCATTAATTTTTCATGAACACAATCTAAAATCTGATAGATATTTGAGGTGAGTTGGTCTTTGAGTCATCCAGAATATTAAATATTAAAAACAGACCTGAGGAAAATTACTGTTGCAAGAAGACATCCTAAAAGTCTCCAAGGGAGCAGTGCTCAAAACAGCTGCATAACTTTAAACCCACGAGAGAAAAGAATGGTCCTAAAGGGTAAAGTGACCTTACATTTTGTTTGTAGAAACTGTAGCAGTTAAAACTCCGTTTCAAACAAATTCCCTCTGAAGATGACACCATTATATGTATTTGATACTGTACTGGTTACCCGATGATTTGGCTGACCTGTAAGCTAGGCATGAGGAATGTCATGGTCTACCACTTACACTAGTCCTGTGTAAATAAACAATCAGTTACACCTTCAGTCATCTCTAACCCAGGGTCCATCCAGGCATGGTATTACCCCTAATTTTGCTACAAGGATGATATTAAATGGGCGTCCAATAATTCTCTCTAGTTCCCTGTCAGCTGAAAAATGTATTCCTTTATTAGCTTTGTTCTTGTACACATTTGGCTTCAAAACTTGCTACCAAGACGTTTAGCTATCAAGACATTTCACTAGTACCAAGATGTCTAGCTAATAACCAAGATCTCTAGCTAACATGTTCTGTCTCCAAGAAGTTTAGCTATTAAGACATTTTGCTGCAAGCTGATGCATAACCCTAACCTCAACTATAATCCTAGCAACCAAGAAGTTAGAGTCTCCGAGCCCCTTTTCTGTGAGGCATAATTCATAGGCAGCCTATTTTGATTTTCCATTATATTATTTGTATGGAAAGTGAGGTCTTATTCACGTAATTCCTGGCTAGCAAGGTGATCAAATTTTTGCACAATTGCCTTGCTTGATTTTAGTGTGATACGGAGGGGATTGTTCTGAATTCAGCATTTAACTGTTCTTTGCACCCTGCATGCAGACCCTCAAGCTAAGCAACAGCAAATTTAGATTGACAGTGAACTATAATATTATTGGCAAAGAAATG
Organism: Branchiostoma floridae; assembly: GCF_000003815.2. Classification (NCBI taxonomy): domain Eukaryota; kingdom Metazoa; phylum Chordata; class Leptocardii; order Amphioxiformes; family Branchiostomatidae; genus Branchiostoma; species Branchiostoma floridae. The sequence goes on from NC_049986.1 coordinate 4,215,137, forward strand.
ACTAACGCCACACCAATGGACTTAAAGGCAAAGCAATACCTGTACTAATCTCCTATCAACAATAAGGTTCTTAAGAAATTGATGAATCTCACCATTACAAGGGGAGAGTCTGACACTCAGTGTCAAACACACACTTGGCTGCAGTGATTTTGGACAGATTGACAATGTATCCTATGTGAGGTATTAAACTCATAGCCGCCTACACCCCTCGAAACAGCCACAGCCAAAATATAACTATACGTCATTGTGTTCCCAATGCAATTCAGAATACTTCCATCTCTGAAAAGTTTCTCAATACAGAGCTGGTAAATTTTACCGGCTCCAAAACTGTAAATGGCATGGCTTCTAATGTTACTTAGTTACCCTGAGGGGAAACACAATATTTGTTGGCAAATACCCGGCACACGGTAATATCAAAAGCAAGTGTTACCGATTTTCATTAAAAAATTCATGTGAAATTTCCACTGATATCTGGGACCACATGCAGTGTATGTCCGTATCTATGACATTGTTTTGTACAGCGAGAATACACGACAACACAGCGTGGGGACCAGTTCTTCAACAACCTCACCTTCTGTGCCACCTTGATCCCGCGAACCGTCGCGTCTCGCCACGAGTCCGGCCCGATCGTGGCCGTCGCCATGGGCAGGACACCCCTGGTAGTCACTGCCATCTTGTTCCTGCGTCAAAAACAGAGAAATCGCCGCCAGGAAATCCTAGGAGGATGCCAGGAGTGCACTTTTAAAGCCGTGTATTGATAAAATCAAGCCTCCTTGCCCCGAGGCGTCATCTCCATACACACCGTCGTTATGGAAACCACCGCACGGACTTCTGGGAAATCACAGGCCCTCTAGTTGCGAGCGTCATCTAGCGGAATCTTTTTGATTTACAACTACAACCTCCAGCTTGGTGACACGTCATGTCAGCATCTCGACAGTTTCCAGTATACTTTTCGATAACGCTCTTTTGTACAAAGATATAGCTTCTATAGCACCTATACTGTAAGCGGCAGTCGTACAGCACATATAGACGTTACTAGAACGACGCACCGGAAGCTTTTTACTCTCGAGGGAGCTCTTCTATGGTCTGCCCCCCTCCCTCAAAATTTTGCTTTGGTGGAACATTTTGATTTTACATTACCGTAAATATGGGAGATACTGCGACGACTTCTCAGAGCCAAAGCAATCCGTTGGCTCGGAAGTTGAACAAGATTCTAGAAACTCGACTCGACAATGACAAGGTCAGTGACAGTCCGAGTATTTTGAATTTCTAAAGGTACTCAGCTATAATAGTAACGTTATAAACTGAGTAACATCAAAGAGCATTCATCAACAGTTGTTGATGAAAGCTCCTTTGTAGAGGGCCTGCATGCCTTTTTACGTTAAGCGTTACGAGCCAATTTAGTTCACCATTTATTGTTACCACCCCCCTCTAATTCAACGTTAAACTAATAGAGGAATACCTAAAAAAATGAAGTCACTGTATTTGGCCATTTTTCTACATTGAGTTTAATCAAGGACCGCAGTCCTTGGTTGAATCTAGTCCTTATCACACTTCACAGCAGTATTCACAACCTATGGATACGACTTTGTTGTGTCGTGAGGACGTCTTGAAATATGTGCACTTCCCTCCGCTGCTTGAGTTGTCTACCATTTTATCCAACTTTCTGACAAACCAATTAGGCACGCTCTAGAACGCGTTCGATGGTTTGCTCGAATCATTACTGAAGTTTGTTGAAAGTCCCCCGCTAAGCTCCGAAGATCTGTAACCGTAACGGTTGATTCAGAAATCTAGGACTGACTTACACTGTACTTTCAGTGGAGGCGACAACGCTTTACGCTTCATTCAAGAACCCCCATACATACTAATATGTACTGCTAAGTCTGTACAGTACATCTTAGTTGCAAACTGACAACGTAATTTTTGAATCATTACAGGAAATGCTGGATGCTCTGGAGGCCTTGTCTCAGTTCTTCGGGGAGAATAGTCTCCGCAGTCGTCGAAACTTACGAGGTGATATCGAACACAGGAGCCTGACCATCAATGAGGAGTTTGCAGTTGCTTTTAAAGAAGTGAAAGAGGTACTGTAAATGCAGAAATGTTCGCGTTGGATTAATGTTTGCGGTTTTTGCGGCGACCAGTTTACCGCGAAATTAAATCCACCGCGAAAATTTTTCTATTAAGGTATTAGACTGCAGTTGATGGTGTTACCGCGAAATTAAATCCACCGCGAAAAGTCATTTTTCCCGCTACCGCGAAATTAAATCCCCGCGAACTTAAATGCATTTACAGTATATATATAATTTCAATGTTCTTTTGCAATCTAAGGCATAAATACAGATAGTTCATTTCGCTGCTGCTTTGATTCAAAATGCAATTTTTTTTTGGCCAAAAATTTATGTACACCAGATGTTATTGATACAGTAATTGAATTTTAGGCCAGGAAATGATATAAAAGAAACTTTTACAAGAATGAAAGCAATAAATGCTGTCAGTTTCTTGCAGACTGAAGAAACAAAGGTTCAAACAAGCTGATGTAATTTTCATCTCTGATTCTCTGTTATACCTTATCTAACCCTCATGACCTCAATGAAAGGCAATGACCCTAATTGACGCAGGCGCAGAAGGCCCAAAATGAGTCCATACAGTATTTTAGCCTATTTTCTACTTGCAGCAGGAAAATGTAAGAAACATTTCATATTGGTGAGACAGTTATATGCCGTCAACGCGAACAAGACGTTCAGATTAGGCAAAAAAACAGGGTTTTGGTTTATTTTTTTAGCCTGTGCTGACCCCTAATTTGAAGTGGTCAGTCCCTAACTTGAGGTCATGTGAGGCCAAGATGGCGGCAAACTTGAGGGCTGCGGGACCTTCCGCTGGTCGTAATTTTTTTAAATCAGACTTTTTGACACTTTGATAGCGGGCTGCTGTGTGGGGTGAGTTCTTATGACCTGAAATGTTCAGGGATGAGATTATGACACCCTGAACTTGCCTATTTTTACATTATCGCCAATACAGATTTCCATTAGTGTTCACTGGCCTGAAAGGCGGCCTGCAGGCCAATTTGAGCTTTCATGAATGAATAGAGGTTAAATGAAACAAAGAAACTGAGTGAAGACATTTTTACCTACATGTACAATTGTGTCTATCAGCAACTAGATGGTATCCACGAAGATGTGCGAGCGATGTCTGAATGCTGCCAGGATATGACGAGCAGACTCAAGGTGCGTATGGCTGCCTTCTTAAAGGGTAGCTAGGCCTACCAGTACTAGTGACACTAAAGTTTCTCAGCAGAAAAGCATGACATTGTGGTTTTGAGACGTATGCCAAAAATAAAGATATTTTACATCATTCACCCGGACGGGAGACCTGGCGCATCCCCGTCTTGTATTCAGCTAGAAGAAAGGGTATGCCACCCCGTAAGGGGCGGTATGACCCCAACGGTGCTGTAATACACAGTATGACTATGATTGACTGACTGAAAGATATTTCCAGACCTTTAAAATACATATACTGTAGATTTTTAAATGTTTGCTGTGGTTTTATCTTCAAATAAACCTCTCTACTGAAAATATGCATTTCCATATTTTACTGTACTGTACTGAATTGTTTCAACCAAGAACGTAAAAAGCCTCCTTTCCTCATCCTGCAAAAGTAATTCTTTACAAAAATTAAGGTATTTACAGTAAAAATAGAGATACTGTAAGTGTAAGTGCATTCTGTCAATTTTCTTACAGTCACTGCTTAAAACCTCCTGTTTGACCATCTCTAAAATGCCATGTCTTTCCTTGTTAGGTGGCAAAGGAACAAACTCACGATCTCATCAACCAAACCACGAAACTACAGGCTGAAAGGTCAGTCCCATGAACTCATATCCCATCATTTTGGTCAGCTAGCATTTCAGATACAATGTGTGTGTGTGTGTGTGTGCATGTGTGTTTTGTGTGTGTGTGTGCGTGTGTGTTTTGTGTGTGTGTGTGCGTGTGTGTTTTGCATGTGTGTGTGCGTGTGTGTTTTGTGTGTGTGTGTGCGTGTGTGTTTTGTGTATGTGTCTATGCCTGGAAACACTCAATGAGTTGTGGCAGAATCTTGATGGTTTATTGTATGTATTTTTGTAAGTGTCAACATGGAAGACATGTTTAAAAAGGCCACCTGGCATCTTTCAATGATACTGCAGCAGCTGAACTGTTTAATCAAATCTAGCCAGGGTAGTTGGGCAGCCCTGGCTGTGCATGCTGATGAACTAGCCAAATAGATGAATAAAAAAAATGAATTTGCATAATTGATGAAACACTTTGTTTAGGTTGAGTGTAATGTAATCATTATACATTATGCAAATTGGGGCACCATCCACAGATGGACAGTGACAATCAGGGTTGTAGCCAGTACCCGTCACTTCCGTCACTTTGAAGGGATTTTGCAGCTGGGGACGGAAAATTTTTCCCCCCATTCCGTCCTCTGTGAGCAAAATTTAACCCTCAAAATACAGGAAATAGCATTTCAGAGGGTCTAGATTTCAAAATGTTCCTTCGGAGCATGCCCCCGGACCCCCTAGGAATGCTGCACCAAAGCCATTCAAAATCGAGGGGACTGAAAATGATTTCTGGCTGGCTACAACCCTGGTGGCAATAATTGTTTGTCAAACAGGTGTAAGGTTTGTTTGTTCTTATTGATGTTGCAGCCAGTTACTACAGATGAAGGCAGAGGTGGCCGACGCTTTCCTGTCCAAGTTCCAGCTGCAGCCGGCTGAGATGAAGGTCCTCCGGGGCAGTCACAACACCTCCATGACAGAGGTAGGAACATACACACACACACACACACAGGTCCTCCGGGGCAGCCACAACACCACCATGACAGAGGTAAGAACATACACACACACACACAGAGACACACACACACACACACATACACACGCACACACACACACACACACACACACACACACAGACACACACAGACACACACACACACACACACACATACACACACACACACACAAACACACAGGGCAGCCACAACACCACCATGACAGAGGTAGGAACACACACA
>NC_049986.1:4228683-4229660 GCF_000003815.2 Branchiostoma floridae
TTACGTCATTGTGTGTTTCACGAGCTAGCGACGTGCTTGCCGCTGTCCAGTCGACGGCATTGGGACTGAAGACTGCCCGCCCAGTTCCTCAGCGCAAGCCGAGGATTTTTTTCGCATTGCCGCTAGCTCCGCAAGCCGTGGAAATATCTTTGACACTGGGATTGAAGACTGCCCGCCCAATTCCAGGATTTTTTACGCTTGCAGCTAGCTAAGACGTGCACGTGATCGCAATACACACCTCTGATTGGTTGATCCTACAGCTGTAGGGGGTTCCCCGCTATCTACTTTCTTTGCTGCCCCATGATGCTTTGCGCCCACCCGTGTCAAAGAAAATTTCTTTTTCATTTCTACGCACACGAAAAACGCTATATTCCACAATTACATTGCAATATTGCCGTGTGGTAGTGACAGATTGTGAGATGAAGATTTCCTTCAACTGCTGGCATTGTAACGTTGTTATGCTCTGAACTTGCCAAGGACGATAACGTCCTTGGAACTTGCCCAGTGTTTCTTGACCGCCTAATCATAAGGTCCGACCTACCCCTACCTACTGGGAGGAAAGACACCACAACGTTTGGACCCTTTCGTACGCGCCGCGTTCACTAAGAGAAACGAAGTGTGACTGATATCCATCGAATACACGTACGCAAAGATACCTTAAATGTTTTCTCTTTACCTTGCAGATATAGTACAAGTTGAATCGCGGAGGTCTTTGGTTGAATAGACGTCTACAAATACGTTGTGCAGGGCACATTGCAGGTCCTTTATTCCTGCTAATAAGCCATGTATAAACCAAGCTGCACATTCATGGCAGGCCGATACGTATGTCATACATACTAGTACTTGCATGGCCTTTGGCAATACCATCGAATCTGCAGGGTAGAATATCTCGCTAGCACGGTATGGCATGGTCGACCCGGACGGACGGACGGACAGACGGACAGCAATCTAATATCAGTCTGATTGCCTTTCGCCGC
>NC_049986.1:4229844-4230946 GCF_000003815.2 Branchiostoma floridae
CTTGATACCCATGGCCAATCAGAAGACTGCAACCATGATTTAATCAGCCCAGTCAATAATCCCACTGACATACATGTGTCTTGTCTCTCCCCTGACCAGCGGAGTGCAGACTGCTGACGGGGGACTCCCTGGAGGTATCCCCACTGTTATGTCAGGCCATGACAGCCCTGCAGGACAGACCTGTCCTCTTCAGGTAACCTTCATCTTTACTTCTCACCATCTCATAGCCCTTACAGATGGTGATGTAAAGTCTGGAGGTCCCCCCCCCCCCTGCTGTGTCAGGCAGCCCTGCAGGACAGACCTGTCCTCTTCAGGTAACCTTCATCTTTACTTCTCACCATCTCATAGCCCTTACAGATGGTGATGTTAAGTCTGGAGGTGCCCCCCCCCCCCCCTGCTGTGTCAGGCCATGACAGCCCTGCAGGACAGACCTGTCCTCTTCAGGTAACCTTCATCTTTACTTCTCACTCATCTCATATGGTGATGTTAAGTCTGGAGGTGCCCCCCCCCCCCCCTGCTGTGTCAGGCCATGACAGCCCTGCAGGACAGACCTGTCCTCTTCAGGTAACCTTCATCTTTACTTCTCACTCATCTCATAACCCTTACAGATGGTGATGTAAAGTCTGGAGGTGCCCCCCTCCCCCTGCTGTGTCAGACAGCCCTGCAGGACAGACCTGTCCTCTTCAGGTAACCTTCATCTTTAGTTCTCAATCATCTCATAGCCCTTACAGATGGTGATGTAAAGTCTGGAGGTGCCCCCCTCCCCCTGCTGTGTCAAACAGCCCTGCAGGAAAGAACTGTCCTCTTCAGGTAACCTTCATCTTTACTTCTCACTCATCACATAGCCCTTACAGATGGTGATGTAAAGTCTGGAGGTGCCCCCCCCCCCCCCTGGTGTGGGAGGGCAATATAGCCCAGAAGAAAAAAACTGTACCTCTTTAGGAAATCTATATTTTTAGATTTCCAAAACTCATAAACCTTATAAAAGGGGGTAAAAAGTGTGAAGGTTCCCCCCTCCCCTTGGTGTGGAAAAAAACCCCTCATGACAGAAAATATCTCGTTGCTTAACTTTCAATTTATTTTCGAGCATAGATCTAACCCC
>NC_049986.1:4235125-4247717 GCF_000003815.2 Branchiostoma floridae
AGGGAATGATCATGAGGTAGTTTGTCAATCGTGCAATAGAAGTTAGAACCAAACGTACTATAACTATTTCTCTATCAGAAAGAATCTGTGGTACTGTTATGTTGGAAAGCAAACCATTTTGTAAGCTGGATACCAGCCTATTGTCTGGTTATTAACCTGACCCGTCCTCTCTATTTTCAGGTACTCTTTAGATGAATACGGGACTGCCAGGCGCACTGCAGCAGTGAGGGGGTTCATAGATGCTTTAACAAGGGGAGGTAAGTGTTACCACTTACCAGAGTTACCACTTACCAGAGTTACCAACCTAGGATCTATGTTCAAAAATTCAAATTTTCCCAGAACTATCGTAGAGTGGAATTTGTTATCACCAAGCACAGTAGGGGCATCTTCTCTGGATAGTTTTAAAGAACGCTTGCAGATAGATTTGCAAAAGTTAGGTGTGACGAGTCGTTTGGTGTAATACAACCAGCTGCTGCCGTGCCGCGTGCCTGCAAAGCTGGTGTGTTACGCCAAAGGGGGGTTATTCTGGCTATAACGATACAGAATCCAGATACATGGCTAGTTTGATCTTTAGGCCTGCTTGTTCTATCTAAGGAAGTATAAATGTATCTATTATGCACAACATTCAAGTTTGACATTGAAAGACACTCAATGTTACTTGTATTTCAGTTTCCTTCGTTCAATGTATTGTAATATGTCACACTAGAGATTTGGCCTGCCTAAAAAATACAAGAAAATAATATAATCCCTGTACCTACCGACACTAATTTTTCAGGACTGAAACAGGAAATACAACATTTTTTTCCTTGGTACCAACACAGTTTGAACTTACTGTAAAAGAAACTTGTTATGTGTTTCAGGCGCAAGTGGTACACCCCGCCCCATTGAGATGCATTCCCACGATCCTTTGAGGTAAACTTAATCCAATGTAATGTTGTATTACAGAACCTTGGAAACAAATCATAATACCACCATGTTAATGGCAGTTTATAAGGTGATACAAATTTAGCAAATGAGCAATCCATCATTTTTCCCAGTTACTGTCCATGTTGAATACCTCGAGATCTGTCTTATGCTGTGCATGTTTTATCGACTCTCTAGTCCTGCCATCATCTGTTCAGACCAAAAGAGGCAGATGAGTCCTGCTAAGGCCACACCAAATTTATTTGTTGCATCTCTGATTTTTTTTTCAGAAAAAAGCTATATCTCTTTGAATTCATGCTTTTTGCAATTTTAAATCATTGTTATTGGTGGCATTATGACAGTAAACATTGCATTACATATTTCTACCCATGTTTTCTGTTTACTTCCTATTTTTTCTTACTGCCGTTTTATAAAGGTGTGTTTGTTTATTCATGTGGGGACAAATGACCTGGAAACTGGTAATAGTGAGAGAATGCATGTAGCTGTATGTAATTCTTAAACCAGTGTGTTTTTTTTCGCAAAAGATCAAACATGAATTAGATACAGGCCCTTTTTCTTCCTCCTGGCAGCTACATGTACATAACCATACTATATAACATTTCAGATATGTTGGTGACATGCTGGCTTGGTTACACCAGGCTACTGCATCAGAAAAGGAGTATCTACAGGCAGTGCTCAAGATGGTGCCGGACGATTGTATGTAATAAACACTTTACACTTTACATCATTGTCCTCTATTATGTGTATTCCTTACACCAGATCCTACTCATAAAATGTCACAAAAATCCAAAACAACTATCAGTCTTACAAAATTTAATACATCACATTGCATGATTCTTTTTTAATACATGTATCAACATGTAGTGTTATACATGTGTACAGTCTTCTTTACATAAGGACCACCTGGTCAATGTGGTCGCTTTCTGGTGATCACTTGATATAATTATAGATAAATTTTCTTTTGACGTAAGTATTAAGAATCCTGCCTGTATACGGACCATATGTCAACATAGACCACAGTTAATCAGTCAAAGAGGTAGAGTGGTCTTCTAGTACAGTTTTGACTGTATCAAATATATTAGGTATACTAAGTTGTGCTCTTCTTGGTAACTCACCTTCTAATGATTTGGACAGACCTTTTTATACAGTAATGGAATGATAAATTGCTGTTTTCGTAATCTGTATTAAGAAAATATATTGAAGAATGTGTAGATGCTAGAAATCCCTCAAATGATGGTAAAACGAAAAGACCATTAATTTTCATCCCATATATACTATTCACCCTTGTAGTATTAGTCTTAAAGTAGTTACTGTAGTAACTGTTATGTATCAGTAAATACCATGCTTTCTACATGTACGTGTACAATTGTTGTACAATAAAGTTATATTTATATTTGTATCACAGGTGTGGAGGAGCCAATGACTGAAGTGCTGGGGCACATCACTGAGGGAGTCTGTCGGCCCTTCAAGGTACATGTGATATCATATGGCCATTTCACATGGAGACTCATGTATTTGTCGCCAGTGATATTTGTGCAATTTAATATATCTGTTGAGGAATGGACCAATTGCAGTACTGTAACAGCATTATCCTATAATCAAGAAAGAAAAGTTCAAAGAGGCCATCAAATTGCGCTCAAACTTTCTCACATTCACTGACAAAAAGAAAACAGTCCTTCTTTTAACATCACAAAACCCACACATAGTAGAAAAGGTGAGATCTTTCGTCTTCCATTGTCTTCGAAAAAGGAGTCGAACCCAGTAACCCAGGATGTAGAGTTAGCTTTCACTAGTTTTAGACTAGAGTACACTTGTGATATTGTATTTTACACACTGCTTGAATCTTTTATGTTACCTGCAATTAGCCCACGGGCATGAATTTGCAATAAAACTTGATAATAATTATCCCTTCTTTAAGACTGATGAAACCAACTGAAGATACGACATTGTCTGATTAATAATGGATCTTGATAACTGGTAGTATATGTGGCTGTGCTATTATTGATAAAGTGACATTTTCACACCTCATGTAATATCCAGTCCTTCAATAACCGTGTGTTTTCCATGGTCAGGTCCGAGTGGAACACGTTCTAGTCGCTGAGCCCGGCCCGGTCATACTGTACAAACTGGCCAATTTACTCAACTTCTATCACCACACAATAGGGTATGCTTTTCTGACTTTAAACCATAAATAATCATGTTTGTTGTGTTAAAGCCGGCATCATACAGGATGAAAATGGCTCACCTAAGGAGTCTGCAAGCTCAAAGGACAAAGGGATGTACATTTTATAGATGAATGATATACTTAACTCTGTAGCAATTTTTAAATTTTACGACCTTCTGGCATAGACCTTTTTCCAACTTCCCATAATACAATGCGCCAGGGTTCCAGATATGGATGTTGACTGGGATGTTACCACCGTTGCCCAGGGTGCGAAACCAGTGTGAAACCCGCTAAAACCTGCCATACGAGGGCGGCAAAGCATATAAACTAATGAGTTGTCCAGAAAATATAGTACTACTATTATTAGGGCTGAGAATTTTCCAATTTTTGCCCATCACGGTCGTCACCACTGTGGCTGTTAGTTGGTTTCACCCGATGACCTCATGGGTCATGACTTGTGTTTCGTCTGCAGCCTTTGTTCTTTGTTGTCAGAAAGTGATTTTTACCATGTCCCGTGCACTGTAACTATATTTGCTAGACAACTCATTTGAGTTAATATGCTTTGCCGCCCTCGTACTGAATGTTTTAGCTGATTTCACCCTGGTTTCGCAGCCTGGGCAATGGTGGTAACATCAATATCCGGAACCCTGGCGAATTGTATTATGGGAAGTGTGAAAAAGGTCTATTGAGCAAATTCAACCTAATGTTTTTGACACCAGCTTGCTGTAGCCCATAAACCAAACCTATTATATCTGCCAAGTCTCTTCGACCTACCAGATGAATATTATTTGCCTAGTACCGGTAGGATGAAGAGACAATAATAAAGGAATAGATATCAGGCGAGGCGTACTGACTGTTGAATATTACTATTCTATTACTTGTGATTTGAATAAGAGCATTCTCTCCTGACTTTTTGATTGTACATGTTTGCTAAGACCAGATTTTAGAGTGGCCACTGACATGGAAATTCCAAACTGGTATCCTTAGTACAGTGTACAATACTATGTACTTTTGAAGGTAAAGATCTTTAAATACAAATACTTTTCTTACCGTATAATGATTCAACAGCCTTCACTTTTGTGGCTTTTGAGTCAGAAAGTACATTAGGTAAACGGTAGAAGAAGTTTGCCTTCAAAATTAAGAACCCGATAAGGCTAGCTATTCCCTGATATTTGTTTGTTTGTTTGTTTGTTCAGTTCAATCCTACAGGGGTCAGCGAGTCTTCTGGCCACAACTGATGACATGCATCAACTCAGCAAGAAACTCTTCATGAACAGTCTGAACTGCCATGCTAGTAAGCTGATGGAGAAGGTAACTTCCGAAAAAAGCTTTATCAGGTTGGGAGAATATAAGAGAATTCTTTTTACACAACCAGAACGTACTTACATTTGCCTACGTTTCGATGTCTCTCAGACACCTTCAACAGAGCTTCTAACTGGAGTTCTGCTTCTCACCGCATATAAATGATAACCTGTGGGAACCCCAAAACTGATGCAAGCTTGCAGGAAAAAAGTTTAGCAAAAGAAAAGTGGCCTTCTTCATGAAATCTAAGTAGTCGGGAAGGTTGGACAGTGGTACAATAATTCACTGTGTGGTCTAAAACTTTTGTGGGGGAAACAGATGAAAATTGATGCATTGGGGGATTTCAACCATATATTATCAATATATCATATCTTGATAAAGAAAGTTCCAACATCTTTTTTATAACTAGAACAGCTTTATTTTGGCTGACTTTGAAGGCCAAATTGTATCAAATTGAATATTGTCAGTAACTTCAACTGTTCATGGGGTTTAATTTGGGTATGCATATGGTGACAATGAATTATAATTATAGTAAATTTGTATCTAAGGCAAAGTATATAAATACACTTTGATAGAGATGTACAGTACTGTACTACACATGTTTTTTTATCCAAACATGTAGGTGGAGCTCCCCCCTGCAGATCTCGGCCCAACTGCAGCCCTAACCCAGACCATGGCACTTCTGCGGGAGATCTTGTCGTCCTATGACTCTTCTGTGGTCCCCCTTGACGCTCGGAGGACTGATTTTACTGAGGTTTGTTCTGCTTCAAATATTCGTATTTCTTGTTTGAAGTAAGTTCCCATGCTGTTACCGTATATATAGTAATAACCATGTGACTCAGAGCCAATCAAACCCTCCCTATGTTTTAAACAAATATTTGAATGAGATTCGTTCCTGTATCAATAGCTACCCAGTGCTGTCTTGACTCTGCCTTACTTTTGTTTCCAGGTTTACTATCTAAAATTTGTCCTCACCTTCTTTACATATCAAGATCTGCTCTTCCATAAGATCCCTTCAGTGTCACTGACAAACAATAGTGGATGCTACCTGAAACGTCAGACCTTTTCCAAAATCATATCCACTTGCTTAGAGTAACTGCTCCTTAGTATATCTAGTACTGTAAATGCATTTAAGTTCACTGGGATTTAATTCCCAAGAGAAGAGAAAAAAGTTTGCAGTGGCACCATGCCCTGTAGTCTTTTACTGCTATGGACAAATGTTTGTGGTGGTTTTAAGTTCGTGGTGAGGTGGTCACCGCGAAAATTGCAAACATAAAACCACCACGAACATTTCTGCATTTACAGTGTTATGTGGATGTCTAACCTTCATCAACATGAATACAGTGGAAGCCGTAATTTGCACACCCCATTTACCAGTTTATTTCGTGCAATTATCCGAATGGTGCAACAAAGCAAAGTTATCCACCTGGACCGTACCAGTTTGGGATTTGGGGATCCCGTGCAATTAACAGAAGTGTGCATTTATCCATTGTGCAATTAGCTGGCTTCTACTGTACAACTGTTCCAGTGGTTTAATTAAATTGTCATGACCCTGTCTGCTTGCTCAGGTCCTGTCCTGTGTGGTGGACCCACTCCTACAGATGTGTGCCATGTCAGCCAGCCAGCTCAACCCAGCAGACATGGCCACCTACATGGTCAACTGTCTCTACATGATGAAGACCACACTCTCTCTCTTCGAGTTCACAGACCAGCGTCTGGAGATGTTGTCTGCTCAGGTCGGTTGTGTAACAGTGGGGGGTTTAAGTAGCGTCAAACTTCAGCCAGAGCGGCTGATCAGCCTTTTCTAGCACAGTGGTTTCGCTGCTGAGGTTCTTATCTGCTGAACCGGGTTCAATCCTGGGTGTCGGCATGTTTGTTTCTTTCTGTAACTTACTCACCCCTCTAAAATTCTTACATTGGTTCCCACACCGGGAATCGAACCTAGGCCTTGGTAATGAGAGCGCCAAATCCTAACCACTAGACTGATCCCAGGTGTCGGCATGTTTGCTTCTTTCTGTTCGTACTCGCCCCTCTAAAATTCTTACAGTTGTATAAAATAGGACCTGGTGTAGAAAAACTGCTTGCATGGGGATCTGGAAATATGCTATTTCAGGGCTTGAAATATGACATCATGCATATGCAAGTTTGTGCATGTAAAATTGGTGTGGTGCAAGTACCTTGTACTCTCAGACCAAACTTGCACCAGTGCAAGTTGCTTTTATCCACTGTTACCTGACATTAGGAAAAGCTTACGCACAAAGCCTGTCAGATAAATGTATTGATTTGGTCATTTTCTTCTATCTGTTTTGCAGGTTGATGCCCACTTAGACACCCTTGTGAATGAGCAGGCATCCTTCACATTAAGCCATGTTGGGCTGGCACACATGTACAGTGTAGTACAGCAACACCAGCCGCGGGAGGTAGGTCAGCAAACATGCAGCACAACTTAGCATCATAACCCTGCTCTGGTCCAGACCTTGAGTTGGCACTGAATGGTAGCCACTCCAAACTCTTGTGGCTATGTATTAATATTGAGGCCACCTGAGTTAGTGCAGAATGGTGGCCACTGTTTGGACAAACCATTGTGGCTGTGTATTGAGGTCACCTGAGTTAGCACGGAATGGTAGTTGCTCCAAACCTAGGGTTGTTTGATTTCACATTTCATGTATACAATCTGCTGCAACATGGTATAAAATACTAGTAGTACTAGCTGAAAAGGGTAGGAAGTGGCATGTTTTTGGTAAACATTGAGTTAGGGCTGAAGAGTTGCTTCTGCATTCATGTACATGCATTCTTCCTTTGAATGTAAATTGCCATTTTGATAATCTGTAGTGTATTTTAAGTTGCAATTTGGCGCACTGGATGATTACTTTGTAAAAGACCTTTGAACAAGAATTGGCTGGATTATAGCTATAGTTAACACAAGGGTTTTCTCTTTGTCACAATAATAGTCATTTTGCCCCAAGAATCTTTCCAATGCATTTTACCCGACATGAAATGCCCAATTTTGTGCTTTATTTTTTATGTGAAAATAGTGTTTTTGCCCTCTATTAAACTTATGGAAACTAGAGAAGTTGAAGGAACAAAGCTCAGTTGGTATGGTAGCTGAAGAGATGTCCTTTCACCCCATACAGTTATTTTACTACAGAATAATTCCCTGGAAGTGACTTTCACTAGACTTGAGGGTGTGCTAGCCTGAGTCCAGTCTTGTTGTGCTTCGATTTGCTCTGCGAAGAAGTGGACCTTTTGGCAGCAACTAAAATCATACTGCCAACTTGAAAGATATTGCCCAAAATCACCAAGAAATTAATTCTTACCTCTCATTATTTTGGTTATGGCAAGATTTTTCCCTTTCAAGGTTAACAGCTTCTGTGTTTTTTTCAATTGTGCAAATGCAGGGCCCCTTGTCAGCTGTGCATGGGCTGGATAGAAACTCCATTAAGACTGCTATGGTAAGTACATTTATTTGGAAAGATTTGTAGACATATTGAACATTGTGTATTACTGTTATGCAAAGTTTTCCTTCTTGTATTCTTTTATTTAGAACCTTGTCTTGTACATATCTAGTTTCTGTTATACTAAGAATATTGTGGCCTTGAAAAATGCATTCAATACAAATTTCCTCGGTTCATCACTCGGGTGAAAATGAGTACCTACAATGGATAGGAACATCCCTTAGATCATGTAAAGGACCCACCACACTTATGAAAAAGAGTAGGGATTCTTCCCAGTGTGAGTGGATTTTCAGTACAGGCCTGGTGTAATATACCAATAGGGCCTTGGAAAAAAATTGGTGTGTTTCCTGTTTTAGTCCTGAAAATGTTAGGGTCGGTAGGTAGGGATTATCTTTTTTTTTTCTTGTAATTTTTTTAGGCTGGCCAAAACTCTATTGATACAATATTACAATGCCGTTGAACAAAGCAAAACTGAAATGCTTGTCTTTCAATGTCAAACTTTAATTTTGTGCATGATAGATACATTTATCCTTCATTAGACAGGACAAGCGCTAGCATTGTTTTTACCTCAATAGGAAGCAGGTTGGATAAAAATTGTAACTGGAAGCTCCACTGCCCACCCCAAAAAAAGTCTAGGGTCAGCAGGTTTTTCTAGGGTAGGTTGGGAAACAGGAAATAAATCATTTTTTTCCTAGGCCAAGGCAGTTTACCCTGGCAGGTGTATGTATATGTCAACAAACAAGTCTGCCACCTCTGATTGCCTGTAATATTGTGGTTTGTCCACAGAAACACTTTGATGCCTTCCTAGCCTCACCTGATGATCTGGTCCTCCCACAATGCAAGTTCTTGTTAAGTGCAACACTGAGGTAAGAACTACATTCTACATGTACACACTTTACAGTACCATTTGCTGAGAACATACAAAAAATGTAGAGTTTGACATTGTTTGGGAAATTTAGGGAGGGAATTCAGTACGGCCCTAAAGTAAAATAAATGCAAGAGCTTACTACATGTAATAGTATTTCATTTGACTAAGTTTAAGATGACAGTTCTGAGATCCTTACAAGTAAACTTTGCTCATCATTACATGCATCTTTTCTTGCTATAGCAGGGCGCTAGCCAGTGTCCGTTTTTCCGTCAATTGACGGAAATTTGCTGCGTGTGACGGAAAAATTTTAAAACCAATCTGTCAACTTTGACGGACAAAAATCTGATAAAAGCTCCTTGGTGAAAGCTACAGGCTGCTTGGGGACGCCGTCCATGGCTGTAAAAGCCACAAACTGTTTGTTTTGCTATTGTTATGATTGTTGACAATGTGTGTCGGTGCCCTTTCGCATACGATAATCTCATTAAAACCCATTTTTCAAGGTCTCAGTTCAGTCTCTCTAACTCCTGGAATAGTGTTTTCGCAACAATGGGAATTGGCTGATGGAAAAAAATGTCGAGCTGGCTAGAGCCCTGTGCTATAGTAATAAGCCATTTCACTGTTCTTTAACTTATTTGTGCAAATGTTCAGTCATGCACATGCATGCATTGTGGTCTATGGACCAAGTCTAAGGCTCCTGTCTTGTAGACAAAGAATAGTTGGGACTTAAATTTTGACAACCAAAACCAGGGATCGAAATACTTTTTTTGTGCTACATGCAAAATTGCAAGTTGGCAAAAATTTTACGTGCAATTTGAAAAATTTACATGAAAATACAACTAGGCAGCGATGGCGACGAATATTGCTAGCTTGAATCGGTGAATTTTGATTACATCTAGTAAAGCTACCGGAGAAAGTTACTGGCAAAAACAAGAAAGGATAAAGACACAAGTCCATTTGTTTTTTTGTCTAAGAGTAGTGGGTCTAATTCCTCAGTATTTTTCCAATAGGCCAGGTATTTTCAACATGCAAGATTGCAAGTTCAGAATAATTTTACATGCAAATCTTAAAAATTATATGCAAATTGCAACTTAAGTATGTGTATTTCGAACCCTGAAAACTATTGTCAGGACTTGCAAAATGCCTCCATTCTCCTTTTTGTTCTGAACCAAAAAGATTGCTGTTTTTGTCTTCACTACTGAGTGTACGTTTCTCACATTGCATGTAAAATATATGGCAACATACAAATTATTTCCCATGTAAGTGAAAAAAAGTTTTTCTAGCACAGATATATGCCATGGTTTCAGGTCTGGATTTTAAAAGTCTAGAACCTTAATGTCTGCACTTGAACCTGAACTTAGGTAGGCAACACTATCCCCATCAAGGCTGCACACACAAACGCACTTAGAACGAATAGTTTAACATATCATTAACTCACTTTTGACTGGTTCTTGACAGGGATGTTGTGGATAAGAGAAGCATGGACGTGATTCGCCAGGTGTATGAACAACTGTACGAGGCAGTGACAGATTCAGCCAACAAGTATGAGGACCCAAATGACATCATGCAGCGGACACCACAGCAAATCAGACAGCTCTTGTCCTAGTTCTTTTAATAGTAATTAGCTATCTTAATAGCAGTGTACAAAATACTTTTCTGAGCCAGGTTGTACAGTGTGCAACCTGGGCCAAAAACTAGGTTGCACAACTGAATTTCAAGTTGCACCACCTACTATTCACTAATTTCTGAAAAAAAGGTACAATACATACATGTTTGGCTGATATGAAACGGAGCTGCCTCGGTCCATTTATTTCTTCCAAGTAAATTGAGAACAAAATTGAGTTCTGAGGCTCAAAATCTAAGTTGCACCCTGTGCAACCTGAGCTAAAAGTAAGTTGCACCAAGCAAAAAGTGGTTGCAATGTGCAAGTGTGCAAGTGGATATTTTGCACGCTGATCTTAATAGTTATGTTTAAATTTCATTCCACACACCTTGATAGACTGTGTCCAAGTAGACACTATCTGTTCATATCTGCTATGAGAATATATGTACATATCAAAATCAGTAATCTGACAAAGTTTTGCACATATTGCAATTGCAGGTAGTAACCATCTTCTGTAGTAACTGCTGGCTCAATTTTTTGCTTGTGGTTTGCAAGCAAAAACAAGGAAGTGAAAAGATTAAGACAGCGGTTAATATTACAAGCTATTTCTAATGTGGGTTGCGGGATTAAAACTATATTTATTTTTGGTTACGTACTCTAAGATGTCAGCCAATGGATAACGATCAGTTTAAAATTTTCTTGACACTTATAGTGGTGGTGTTAAGAGCGAGAAATGTACTATCCATTTCTATGATGCATTCATGTACTAGTACATGTATGGGACTTCATACAGGGTTGACTTTCACGGCAATGCCTTACAATAGCAACCCTGCCTTTCCAGCCTCAGAAATATGGTTTAGGGGCACGGCCACTAATTAACTGTTTTAGCCAATCAAAGAAATGCCTTCATGTTGTCCAAAGGTGACACATTAATAATCAAGAGCAAGATGACAGTCCCGGCATAACATTTCAGTTTTTTTAGCATCCGGACTTGTTTATCTGGTACCAAATTTACGATTTGTCGGTTCTGTGGGTAAAGGGCAACCACCGAATACCGGCCGAGCATACAAAGAAAAAATTATCATCAATGAAAAATTTGTTCAAAATGTGCAATCTGACGCCCCTTATACCATTTTTCTGAGGCTGGAAATGCAGGGTTGATATCAAGAGGCATAGCCCGGCGCTAGTCAAACACGTGTGGGAGGGTGTGTTGGACTTATTATGCAAAAATAATTCATGGCCTTCATGACCCAAATAATTTATAATGTATGACATTGTGTGAAATAAAAGTTGTCAATGTTTCTATTCATAAACAAGTAAAGGAGGTTATGTCTTTTTGTGTGTGCTTGTGCATGAACTCTGACAGTGTCTCAGGTACCCAATTGAGGGTGACTCGCGTCAAGCTTTCAATTCATTACTGGCTTTTCTTCTACATGAACCGAGACACACTGAAGGTGTATGGGCCTAGTATTCATCCACGGAGAAAGACCAAATTTAGTCATTATACTACTTAGCACTAAGAATCTGTAATTTACATCTGATGGGTATTCAATATTACCCAAACAAATTGATACCAACTGTTACACTCAGCAAGACTACAAAATTTGGCATTAAAAAAAGTTAAAGTTCACACACAAATTCACAGCCAGAGAGACACCAGACTCTAGTTCACATGTGACATTTTATTGTTGAACTTCAGGTCTTTGAGTGAATTATTTACTTGGCGTTCAGTCAACAGAATGTCTGGACATTAGGCTTGCCTCTTGTCTTCATGTAGATGTCACACAGAAGGGCAGCCATTTATTCCTGAAACAAAAAAAACGCAACAGTAAGTTGTATTCAATCAGCGTGTCTTTGGCATAAGAAAAAGACATGTATATTTTTTTTTAATACAATCCTGGAAAAATAGGGGTAATAGGTAGGGAGTCTCCTTTATTTAGATTTCAGCCAAAGTCATATACAATTTACAATATGACAATTCAAAACTAAAATGCATCTGGACATTTGTATTTTCAGTCATATTTTGATCGTACTATCATTTGGTATGTCAATATAAAGGCTGAAGAAGTTCAGTGGTTCTGGTCATATCACATTTTCCACTTGAAACAAAAATGAGCAGAAAATGTTGGAAATGATTCATCATTTTCATCATCCCTTGCTAGCAGTGGACAAAACAAAAGTTTTGCTAAGGTTGGTTGGGTGCACAGCATTGCTCCAAATACATACTTGCACACTTGCAAATACAACTACATTCTGCTTGTCTCAACTTAATTTCAAAC
>NC_049986.1:4247817-4248585 GCF_000003815.2 Branchiostoma floridae
GTGATACATGAAATAATCTTATGTCAAGACTCAGGTATATGCAATAATGAGAATACAAGGGACCCAACCCTCCTTGTCTGAAACAAGTTCAACTATCTTATTACCATGTAATTACGTTAATATTGATACTATGAATGGAGTTATGTATCAAACTCGTGTACTTCTATCATTCTGAAACTACATTTTGTGATTTATAAATTATACCAATCAACTTCTAAAATGTCACGTAAACCCGTTTTTTTTTGGGGGGGGGGGGCGAAATCGCTAAAGGGGGGCGAGGTAGGGGGGCGAAATCACTAGCCGGGGAGGGCGAGATCGCTAGTGATTTCGCCCGGGGGGGGCGAGATCGCTAGTGATTTCGCCCCCGGGGGGGCGAGATCACGGGGGGGCGAGATCGCTGTCACACCGGCACCCATTCCTAGTAGCCAGTATTGTATGTTATGAGAGCCCAGGCATCACATAAGTGCTTGTATATCTATACACAAGTGTTAACCCTTAAACTGCCAAACCCAGATATATCCGACACACATATACATGTCCTGTGTGCCGTGCCCGGATATATCCGGGATAGCGTATTCCACCAAAGTAGCAACTTTGCGCGCGTAGCGCACGAACCCTGGAAGTTAGGGACTTCGGCCTTGTTCGGGGGGTTCTTTTTGGAGGTCAGCAGCCAACCCTGGCACTGATAGCATTTTATAGTGCTGATACTCTGGCAGTTTAAGGGTTAAAAAGATAAGCCAAAGCTACCCACTGTTCTTCTGCTTCTTC
>NC_049986.1:4250631-4251703 GCF_000003815.2 Branchiostoma floridae
TAGAAAAATGTCATTTAAATTTCGGGCAAGTGAAAAGTCGGTTCGGGCAAGTAAATTTTTTAAGTACTTGCCTGATAGGACAAGTCAATTTTAGAAAACTTGTCCAACCCTGCACAATATATATACATGTATCTATGCAATCACAAGAGCAAAACAATGGTCCATTTCGTTACAAAGGATTCTGTTGGTGGAGTATCCGACATCCAGAGGCATTTCAAAATTCTCCGAGTGAACAACCCAAACTGCCTCTGTTTTAGACCAAGTTTGACCATAGCAGCTTGGTAAAAATGACTATCAAGTTCAACTCTCCTCTACTTCACTCTTGTTCTTTTCTTGGACCTGTAAGCCCCAAAACATGTGAACGCCCACCAATAAATTTATAAAATCTGTTCATATTCGAATCGGTCCTACATTTCAATCCACCGATTTTTTTCAGGTTCAGTTTTCCTGGACCGGTCCAAAAAGAAAAAACAGTTTTGTACCGGTGTGACAGCGATCTCGCCCCCCCAGCGATCTCGCCCCCCAGGGGGCGAGATCACTAGCGTTTTCGCCCCCCCCCCCCAAGAGCAGCTGGTTACTACATATTACAGGTGCGCTACCTGGTACTATACTGCACCTGGGGAGTAACGTATATGGTGTGTTATCTGGTACCTATATGGCACCTTATTACCGTACCGTAAGATGTCATACCTCGAAAGTCGATACTATATTGTTCGGTGCAAACCTGACATTGAAATGAAAAAGACAATTTTTGCAGCTGAGGTGGCATAAAAACAGTGCTACTGCGAACGTATAAATCGACACCGTCTATGGTACGGAATACGTCAGCTATATGTTTTCAATTTGTCACCGTGTTTTCTTTCTTATGCTGGAAACATTTCCAAAGCACTAACAAAAACACACGTGAATAATAGTTTCTCATTATAAACACTATCTACGCGCAAGTTGATATAGCTGTTGCTAAATGCTACACAAACACTGGTAAAGTACCAGTCTTAAGAAACACGGGTAAATGCATCAGTTCCTAAATACTAGAAAAAACAGTCATGTTGGAGGTGAAGATATCCCTTGG
>NC_049986.1:4251803-4279714 GCF_000003815.2 Branchiostoma floridae
TCTCCAACCTTCTTAGGAGACTGCAAGGAAATAAATGATACCTTGTTATTTCTCTTTAACAACAGGGCTCGAAATACCACCTGCATATGCAGGTTAGTGCAGATAATATGAAGCTGTGCAGTCCCGTATTTCTGGTGTCTACCTGCACCTAACCAGCACTGGTCTATATACTGGGTTTTATACATAAATGTCCTATGACGTAGGTGCATGTGGATTGTTATTAGCTGCATTGAATGTTACCACCTATAAAGTATAAAAGAAAACATAGCAATGGTTCCTGAACAATTTTAGTATGATACATGCTTCCTAAGTAGAGTGATGCAGGTAAAATTTGTCTGGTGCAGGTAATTTTCAATGTTACCTGCACCAGTGCAGGTATGCAGAAAAAAGTATTTCAAGCCCTGCTACTGAAATGGGGACAGGCAAACTCAGCTGAGTGTTGTTGTGGTCACCCTAACCAGACTATGGTACACATTACACAGGACTGCACATTAGGCCCCAACATCTCCAACCAGGACCTGCTCTAGAAGCTAATGAGAGGGCCGTCGTCTGGCTGCAGTACTGGCTTGGAACGATATGATGATGAAATCCTTCAATTCCCTTTACCATTGCAGGGTGATTTGGGGGGGGGGGGGGGGGGCATTCCTTATTTGTAAATTATTTGTAAATTTTTTGCAACCATGACAGTACTTTCCAATCCCAGTGGTCCAATCTTGGGAGCTAGGGAAGCCGTGGCGCCCACCTCTCCTCCTGTGGCACGCAGGTACACTAACGAGGAAAGGGTGCACATGCTGTAAATGTTGGATAACTTGCAATCTTTTCAGAGCTTTTTTAGTTTAAAAGTTTAACTTTAAGGATCATTTGCAATATTTTCAGTGCTTTAAAGTTTAAAACTAAAATAATAGGTTAAGGATTACTTACAATCTTTTCAGTGCTTTAAAAGTTTAATTCTTGCTGTGACCTCTCTGCTCTGCAAAGTAACCACGAAAACTTTCTTTTCCCTACTGACATTATGATGTCCATGCAAAAATAAACGTTTGACATAAGCACAAAAATAAATCATGAAGATGCTACCTTTGGCACCAGAAATATCATGTGCATGAAAATTATATGCTTTTGTACATGCGAAGCATAGTCACGTTATTCCGCGTACTATTATCAGCTTTGTAAACATTCTTAACTAAATACTAGTAAGTAACATGCATTCGCTAATTTTTAACATTCCTAAAAGTTTTATCGAACTATGCTATACTGACAGAAACAAGTACACATAAAATATGTTATGTTTGGACTTTTGGACTCGCACGCTAGAACTAGTAGGAATTGGGGTGGGAGGGGGGCATCACATATCCAAGTCTAAAACTCAGTCTGTTACCACTGTCATAAGTTCTATGAGAAGCCATTTGAAAATATCAGCAAAAATAATACAAGTGCAATACAAGCAATACAAACTTGTACTGAATGAGTTGGAGAGATCAAGTTTTTCAACTTGAAAAAACAAACTGTTACGGGGCATCTGACTTGAGATGAGGATGAGTGTTTCATCGTACAGTGGTAACAACATATTGCGACATTATAAAATATCTGGAAGCTTACCGATAGTAATCGCGGTAGGATCGAACTTGGGAGGCATCTTTCTTCAGTTTGGTTCCACAAAATGTTGTGAGTTACGTCAATGAAGGTGTGGATGGGCCTGGATTCGGACCCGACCAAAGTGTTGCACCTCCACGACAAGATGGGAAAGGGGGAAAAGAACGATTACCCACAATGCACCAGTGTGCTGGACACGCCATCTCGATTTCCGGTGATCTTCAAGCAGATGTTTGGATGGAAAATCTTTTCGAAAATTTATTAGGTTTATAATCACCGATATATCCCTTATTACAAATTCTCGGTAAAAAAAAACCTATTTGACACTCATTTACATCGATAGGCGCCTCCTTCTTGGCATTTTGATACCTTTCCTTTGTCGTCTGCTATTTCAACAAGAGTTCGTAGACCTCAGACCTGCATGAATTATTATGTATGGTCATGTATTGGTTGTTCCTAGACTTATTGTGTGATTTGTTGTTTTACAAATGGTGGTAAAAGTTTATTGGGTCTGACTAAGACTGTTGTACGTGGTTGGATCATTTTTTGAAGCAAAGTTGTATTTATTTGTATAGAATATAAAGTTATAACGTTAGTAATGTTTGATTATCACCTAGTATATACTAGGTGATAATCAAACATTACTAACGTTATAACTTTAACTTTTATGTCAGAATGCAGAAATAATGAGTTAACGGGAAAAAACAAGATGGGTAAAAAAAAACATTTTTTTTTTCATCATCGCGGGCTGCTTGCCCGGGCCAAGTCCACCCTCTAAAACAGGATGGCTAAATGATGGTCATAAACGTCGTAACAAGATTTGAAGTGACAAAACGTGGCATCACAACTAACACGGCATTCATTTCTGTATTAAAGAAGTTATCATCATCATCGGCATTTGCTCGTGGCCGAGCATTGGGCACGTCAGGCCGGCCTCAGTTGCTGGTTTTGGGTGGTGATGTAAAATTTTGAAAATTTTGTAATGATGTAAAAAAAGAAGTTAACTACTGTAGTAAAAGTGATGCTAGTGTCTGGTATGCCGGTACATTGGTATCACTTGCCAAGCTGGCAACTACACACATGGCTTCCATATTGGTGGCACTTTTACAACTATCCAACAAGTTTCACTTCTGCAACTATAGTCATGGCTATCTCCCTAGTGTCACTTCTACAAGTATGATTATTAGGCTACAACACAAAATATATGCCTATTTTGGTCTATCTGACCATTCCCGTAGAGAAAAAAAAATTTTTTTCTGAAATCAGGCGAAAATTAATCCATAAAATGTACTTACTGTGGCCTTGGAAATGTCATCAGGTCCGGCAGCCGTTATATGCCACGTCTGGACTTGGTCTACGGGTTTAGATGGAACTTGACAGCAGGCAGCTAACTGATATCTCTGGAACACGTTATTCCACACAGGGCCTTGTTGATAACGCTAGCTTTAGTTTCTTAGCTCTCTGAAGGAATGCCCAGTATTGTTTCCATAATGATTCTATCGATGGATTTCTACGGTTATTTCTATTGTCATTTTCTGAAGTGCCCTTTGAACATAATTACAAATGTGTTTTTTGCTCATCGTAGATAATTAAAATCACAGGATATGTCATTTTACGTGCAAGTTTGAAATTCATCGTCTGCCGTTATTGTAACCTTAGACTAACGTCGCACCACCAAACACATCCTTGATATCACATTTATAAATGCTGTATTTTAGTGCCGTCGATCTCTGGTGTAACAAACAGTTACTGTTCATAAGACGCCAAAGCCTCCATTCGTGAGTTCGTAAATAGACGATGAAAGTGACGATGAAACATGCCGCAAATTTTCTTACTGGCGCAGTACCACCTGGTTATTAGGGATTAATATTCCTCGTATGAATAGGAAACATCAGCTTGTTTGTCTACCCAAGTTTTATTAGTCTGTACCTAAGCTCATGAATATTTAACTTTTTTCAGCACGGCAAGATGTGAAGCTGTAAAATACTAATGCAGTGTTCAACAGAATTACGTAATACAGTGCTTGCTTCTTTATTTGTTCATTAAAATGTGTACAATCATGCTCACGCAATTTCCATTCGTTTTGTATGTATGGTTAATATGCCATTTTTTGTCTCATGCTTACTGATATATATTAGAATTGTATATATATTAAAATTGTTTGAATATTTTCTGTTTAAACGAATGCAGCAATATTGTTCCCTGTAGTATGTGATGCTTTTAGTGCCATTTTATTTCCTGGTTTTATTATCTCCAATGAAAATGGAAGTGTTGTTTTTTTGTGAGAGCGTGTGTGTGTGTCTTTATTATGTCAGCATATACTAGTATATATTTCCGTAGGTAGGTGTTGTAGACCCCAAATTGAACGATTTTGAGCCTCATTTCGGCCGACCTTGGTACCGTGCTGCACATTTTCCGTTGTTTGTATCTTATGTCCTGGATATCACACACACACACACACACACACACACACACACACACACACACGCACACACGCACACACACACACACACACACACACACACACACACACACACACACTCACACACACACACACACACACACACACACACACACACACACACACACACACACACACACACACACACAAACACACACACACACGCACACACACACACACAAACACACACACGCACACACTCACAAACACACACTCACTCACACAAGCATATATGTCCGTATGAAAACGTGCCCCTCGTTAATCTGTCTAAACTGGTAACTTTGGAAATCTTCAAGTAGCTGAGTTCTTTTGTTTGGAATATGTTCGAAAATTGTCGTTTGAATTATTAAATCGTTATGATTTGTGATTTAATGTTCAAAGACATTCCACTACTATAACTCTATCAGCATGCCCACTATCACACTTCCATCTACAACACACAACGCCACAGAACAGTCAGAAGCTGGCGGTTACAACACTTAGACATTTTATTACTTCTCTCCAACCTTAACATTTCTTTGTTCTTACAGTCACAGCATACATGGTGGTGCCAATATCAGTCATATTTTAGCTTGCCATCCAAGCAAATATTCACACCTCCACGATTTTAAATGCAAAATAAATACAAATTGTATAACATGCCTTCATGATTATAAACATACTACATGATTAACCTTTCACTCGTGTTTACATTAATATTACGATGCTTGGATATTTTTCAATTCTTATACAACACTCAAATGTAATATTCCAAACCACATTATGTATCAACATCAAATCATTAATTTCTACATTAACTTAGCAGTAATGCACACTATAATATCAGTCATATTTGGGTTATCATCTCATCATGCAACCTCCAGACTTCCAACGCCAGCTTCTACAAGAAAAGACATTTCAAAATGCATTTATGGTCATTAAAAAAGATTGTATGACTTGTCGCTTTTGTTAACATTAACAATACACTGTATCATTCAATGATTTACACATGACTTAAACAGTTCATATTTACTGGTTGCTTCCAAGCAGATATATTCTTATTCATCAGCATCGAATTATTTACATCATATGAAGTTTGCATACATGTACAGGACTGCACAATATCAACATCACATCCACAATTTTATGAGAGTCTTTTTTTTTCTTTTTATGAGAAGCATTTCGATTGATAAAATGTTCATCTAAGTGTACCAAATTTAAAGCAACCATGTGCTGAATATGCTATGTCATTGGTTTGAAATATGTTAGGCACTATACATAACAAGATGTAAGTGCATATTGTGGTCTCGGACCGGAGTTTCTATGTTAGGTACTATACATGACAAGATGTAATACTATTACTAGGTACTATACATGACAAAAGCTCTCATTGCCTTGTGGTCATCACACGAATAGTAGATGCCCGCAGAATGTTTTCCTAAAGAGCGCAAAGGTATACATATATACCATATATACATGTATCATGAGTGCTAACAATTTCAAGAGTAATGTATCAAATTGTACCAGATCTGCTGCTGGACCATATTTATGACTATTGTCATTACTTAGATCTATACTTATATCTGTAAAAGGTCTCGTGAAGTTAATCAGAGCCTTTGAATTATTGTCAAAGTGCATATGATATGATGTATTGTACTTAGAGTACAATTACAGACTGATTGTTACAGTGCATGTGATACATAGAGTGCGATTATAGACTGGGTTTTACAGTGCACATGATACACTATATAGACTACAATTGTACGTTGTAGATTGATTGTTACAGTGTATATGATAAAGAGCATGCTCATACACTGGTACATTGTGTGTAGAGTACAATTATAGACAAATTATGACAGTGCACATATATAATACATTGTACATGAGTAAAATTGCAGACGGCTTGTTGCAGTGTATATATATGATATATTGGAATGTCGGACACTTCGGCACATGGACACTTCGGCCCCCTGCAAATCAGGACATTTCGGCCCCAAGCCGAGGACACTTCGGCCCCGGGTCCAGTCCACGATAGTTATCTAACACGTAGCCCGAATTGACTAAATAACGTATAATTTTAGGACGTATAATTTTACTTGTACCTTGCATATACAGTATTATATAGTGTTCTCCCGTCTACTAGAGAAAATTGCAATTAGCGTTTACGTTTTTTTTTTGCGTTCCCGGGCATGAAGATCCCTTTTTGCTCCGGTTTTCTGCACAACCCTAGCTTCCCTGAATTACCTACTGCTATGTGGAGTTAGCCGCCTTAAATGCCTTTCGGCCAAACAACAAAATATAACCTGCAAGTTGAAGTTGTCTGACAAAGAAACGCGGCCTCTACTGAGAATCATCTTGATTTTACAGGAGAGCGCCAGTGTTGGCTGTTTCAGATGTAACTGTGGTAGGTCAGTGTGTTTGCTATGTTTCAAGACTTATTTATTCATTTGTTCCAAGACTTAATGCTCAATATGTTTTATCGTTGCGTTTCACATAGCTTTTCGATTAATTTGTACATTGCATAGCATGCCCACCCACATAAGAACTAGCCGGGCCCAAGTGTCCTCCGAGCTTGGACCGAAATGTCCTCGGCCTGGGGCCGAAGTGTCCTGGACTTGGGGCCGAAATGTCCGGGCCGAAGTGTCCATGTGCCGAACTGTCATGATACCGGTATTGTACATAGAGTACAATCATATACAGGTTGTTGTAGTGCATGTGATACATTGTACATAGAGTATAGTTATAAACTTTGTTGCCGTGTTTATGTCACAGATACATTGTACATAATAAGAGCACAGTACAGCTGCTTGCTTCACACACCCGTCATATCAACTGGGAATTACAACTTGAATACAGTCAAACCTGACTATAGCGCGGCCACTCAATGGACTGGAGAAATGTCGTCACTATAGACAGGTGGCCACCATAGAGGAAATGTTGATCAATTGACTACCAGCAATAAGTTACACATGATTTCAGTACCCACTCTTTCTCACCAAGTGACATCTCGATCGTCTCAAAATTCAACTGACCCTGCCAAAGTCAAATCTACCGAAATATTGATATCGCCATGCGCGATGTTGGTAAATTCGCTGATAAAGACTTGCGCTCAAACGTTCAAGACACGCGTACCTAAGTCCGCTACCACCAAAAATGACACTGTCGTAAACTACGATTACAAACTCGGTACAGGGTGACAAACAGCCGCTGTATGGTGGCATTAGGCAGCTGTTTCTGTATCTGCGAAACTTTGATTGTGTGGCCGTGGCCGCGTTGGACAGTTGGCAGGGCCGAGATAGACTATTTCTTAATGCTTAGGTCAATGAGAAAAATCCAAGGGACCGACAAAAAGTGACCGCAATGGTCAGGTGGTCGCTATGGAAAGGTTTGACTGTGTTACGTTGTCAGGTCGATCTTTGTTAGATGACGTATATATCTTAGAAAGAATAGCTGAAATGTCAAGCTTAATGTGGCTCTAAATAAAGTCAAAGTCAAAAGCACACACGGTCGTGACGCAACGTGCTTCTTGATCACGTCACTAGGTCTCGAGTTCGAATCCCAGTTATTGTAGGCCATCCCACGTGTGTGATATATGAAAGATATCCTTGGTAAAGTGGATTGTTTAAAAATGGTCAATTATTCTTATTGCACTTCTCTCGAGAGATAAACTTGTCAATACAGCTAAGGGCACAACCCGCCGTACGTGCAATTTGTCCGTACGTTTTTTGGGGGGAGGCCACATCTGCCACGTATTTCTGAAAACGTGGGGAACGACTGGCAAGAGCAGGGAGAGAGTACGTCAACGCACGGCACACAACGTTTTACGTGCACGTAAAGTTCTACGGCGTATCTGCGTGCTCCAAAATCCGCGTCGGATTCCCTACGAGTTCGTAAGGAGGCGGTACGTACCACTTACGGATCCCAAAAGATTGCCCACATTTTGGCACGTAGACAGCACGCATTTGCACGTACGGCGGGTTGTGCCTTTAGCTTAAAAGAGAGAGGAGGGTAAGGCATTAAGTTTCTTTTGTAATGAAGCTGGGATTAGTCGAGATATACTTTCTTTGCACAGCTTTTCTTTTCTTTTCAATTGAAAGACCTGATGGGTTTTTTAGGATGCTCTCTTTTTCTCTTGTACATTTTCAACAGATAATGTATCGATGAATACACAATCAGCCGACAGTTTGTAGAATTCCACTTGTGGTGAATTATTCGATGTTTGTTTTGTAAAACAATATGACACTCACTGAACAAGTGTGGACACTTTCCTTATGTTGAATATTTTCGGAATAAACGAGGAGCGCTAAGCACACCAAGAAGGCCAGTTGCTCATGTGAATACATTGTATTATGAAATAAAAGGTAACAAGACGAACAAGTTTTTCTTAGCGCTTCTGAAATTAGCTCTGTAGCCTAATTAAAGCCCGGAGCTGTTAGGCGCAGTTATGTATTGCGTGTATACAGCTTTATCATTGGAACTTTCTGATTAAGTTGCTTACACAGGCTACGAAAGCTTTTTGTTATTTTTATCTGTACAAATCAAAGATGTCCTGCTATACTTTGTTGTTGAAAAATGTTCTATACATGACAATAGGCATGACAATACTGGCTATAGCACGACTATAGTAAGAATAATTTCAGAACGGTCCCTTTCTTTTACCATTGAATATAATGAATATCGATATCGTTAAAACATAAGATGCACATTACTTTTATATAACGTGTTAGACACTTAAGAAAATCTATGATTTTAAAGTCACAACCATCAAATCTTGTTTTAGCATAAGCTTACAACATTTTACATGTGGATCGGCACCACCATCATTGTATTGTTGATATAGTTATTATCGTTATTACTCCATATTTCTTGATAATCTAATCACAATTTGCAACAAGTATTTTATAACATATCGTCTTTAACCAGAAGGAGTATAACGAGCCACATTGGATTGGGAAGTGGTAATACATTTAATTTAGATATTTTGCTTTTTCTTTAGATGGTGTAAATTGTATGCTCTTTCTTTAAAAACCAGAAAAACTGAAATGATTCGCGCTACCACAACAAATGTTCCTACAGAGATGGTTAGTGCCCTTGCTGTTCTCCTTCGTGGTTTCCATTTCAGGACATTGGTACATTTACCCAAGGAAATGGTTGTTAATTGTGTGTTCAATAGTCTCTGCAGTACGTCTAGCTGCTTTTCTGGGAAAAGCAGTTCCATTTACACATTAAAATCTAAGGAGACTAGCTCCAGCTCATATTTGCTTCTGTCGGAGGGTTTTGCAATTTTGTTCGACCTCAGTTTTGGGGGGCCAATGGCAATTATACACAGAATGGTAACATCAGTGTCATTGGAACGCAAATTTTCAAAACACTTTTTCAGACTGTTTTGTTCTATCATTCAAACATATTTTTTAACATTTTTTTTCCTCTTGATTGAATCAATTTGATTTGAAATTGTTTTTGAAGAGAAAAGAAGAAGAAAGGGACAGCAAAGAGTAAAAGACATACCTTTGCTAGGCCAAGCGATGCTGCCGAGCCTTCTAATGGTTTCTAATTGATTATGTTGATGATTTTCTCTACCAAAACAACACATGTTTTATCGATAACAAATAATCATAATGCTTTTTTTTTTAGCATTTTGTGCTCAATTATGCAAATGAGAATCTAATTTGCATGACTTTAGTCCAGTGATGTTAATGACCTTCCGGTGCCGCAATTATCCATACATATAGTTTTGATTTTTTTTTCAGCCAACAGAAGAGAACATAACCTGCTATGTCTTTCTAATGGAAAAAGTTTTGTTTTTGTTTTAGATTGTCATAGAATACAAAGAAATAGCGTTTTGTAATGGTCCAAAATCTGATTGGTAGAAAGGTGACATCATAGATTTCAAATATTAGGGGATCCGGTAATTGATATACACCAAATTAGAGCCCAATAAAGAATGGCGAAAGATTAATGTTGGACGAATTTGATTCAAGACTCTTTTGTATTCACTGAATCTCACAGTTTGCCGGTTCATAGTTGTTTGTCTCGGGGGAGTCTGGGGTGTCATTTATTGCCTCCCTACGGTCATTCTGGCTGTAGGCAGCTGCCGGAGGCCTGTCAGCACTGGCCGCAGGGGAGGGGCAGATGTAACTGTTTCCCCGACCGATGGTGGACCCGCTACGATGGTTTTCATCAGAGATGGCGGACAGAGTACCCGACTCACTACTGGGCAGGGCGGCAGGCTGGTAGCTATTGGCCCCAGGGGACTCTGCGGTGTTGCAGACTGCCTCGCTAGGGTCATGCTGGCCGTATGTGTTGGACAGGGTGCGCTCTTGGTCAGTGGCCAGGGCAGGGGAGTTGTAACAAGGTGCCTTGTGGGAACGCTTAGCGGCCT
This sequence comes from Branchiostoma floridae, assembly GCF_000003815.2. Classification (NCBI taxonomy): domain Eukaryota; kingdom Metazoa; phylum Chordata; class Leptocardii; order Amphioxiformes; family Branchiostomatidae; genus Branchiostoma; species Branchiostoma floridae. The sequence goes on from NC_049986.1 coordinate 4,262,216, forward strand.
CCCTAGGGTCATTCTGGTCATATGTGGTGGACAGGGTGCGCTCTTGGTCAGTGGTCAGGGCAGGAGAGTTGTAACAAGGTGCCTTGTGGGAACGCTTAGCGGCCTCCCTAGGGTCATTCTGGTCATATGTGCTGGACAGGGTGCGCTCTTGGTTAGTGGCCAGGGCAGGGGAGTTGTAGCAAGGTGCCTTTTTGGAACACTTAGCGGTCTCCCTAGGGTCATTCTGGTCATATGTGCTGGACAGGGTGCGCTCTTGGTCAGTGGCCAGGGCAGGGGAGTTGTAGCAAGGTGCCTTTTTGGAACACTTAGCGGTCTCCCTGGGGTCATTCTGGTCATATGTGCTGGACAGGGTGCGCTCTTGGTCAGTGGCCAGGGCAGGGGAGTTGTAGCAACGTGCCTTGCGGGAACGCTGAGCGGCGCTGGCATTCTGCTGGTAGGCAGAGGACTGGGTGGTACCCGGGTCGGGGAGGATGGATGGGTGCTGGTAGCATTTTTTGTCGGATTTGTCGCGACCATTGGGGCCATAGGCAGCCAGGACGGCGCCTTCCCTGTTTGGTGTCTGACGAGGGCGCTCGGTGCTGTACGGGCGGGACGGCACGGGGTGTGTCTGCGCGCGGGCGCGGCCTGCGTACGCTGCGCAAAGCTTAGCCTCTCCGTACGGGACGGTTTCTGACTGAGAAGAATCTGCCCTGCGCAGATCAGGGTGGTCTGCGAAACCACCCTCAGCGTAAGGGCTGATGACTGAATCTGTTTCTTTCAAGCTTTCGTGATCCTCGAAACGACCCTCAGCGTAAGGACTGATCACTGACTCATCCATGTTGCCATCTCCAACAGGCCACCTGGAGCAGGCAGTGATCTGGTGACCGTTACGGGACGGGCCTGCGGGGTTACCGGGGGCTTTGCGCCTGACCCTACGCCAGATGTACATAGCACATCCCCACACTCCCAACACTGCAAGTGGCGACAACAGACCAATAGCTGCGTACACAATGTACCACAGTAGGTCTCCATAGCCATCATCGCTCGCGCTTGTGGGCAATGGTGTAGTGCTGATGTCTGTGAGCAGCAGTGTGGTGCTGATGATGGTTGAGAATGGTGTCGTGTTCATGAGTGAGAGCTCTGTGGCTTGGGGTGTTGTTATGCCAGAGTGTGCGGGCTCGCTCGCCATGAAGACGGCAGTGTGGGAGCCAGTTTCCGAAGAAGCAGTACACGTGGTGTTCCCGAAGGCCAAGGGCTCGGTGGTCTCAAGCCAAAGGGTGAATCTGGACTTCCCCATGTAGTTGGAACACGAGCTATCATTTCCTGATTCCCCCAACAGGTTCTGTGGACCCTCACATTTCACCCAGCCCTCGGCCTTCAGGTCGGTCACCACTCTCACGGTTAGGTTGCCTGTCGGCAGACTGTCGTGTGTGGTCGTGTTTGTGTCGTACGTCATGTTCACCTGGTGGTGTAAGCCGTTAGGGAGGACAAAGGACACTACGGGCGATTGCTCCCAGAACACGTCGCCAACAGCTTCGTACTTGTACGCGGCGCTGCGTTCAACATTCACGATCTCTACCAGCGGCGCTGGGCAGGGCAGTGAATTGGGATTGACTGGCGCGGGAGAATTTAGGTTTAGTGCCGAGGCGGGACAGCTTGTCGTAGAGAGAACCAGTGCATTGAAGAACAGCTGATTGAACTTCAGGGTGTTCCCCTTGTGTTCGTACAGCTGGTCATTCGCACAGGTGCAGCGCGGAGGATTATCCAGGGTGATTCTGCGCCCTCTCAGCTCTCTCTTTTTCAAGGCAATGGTGGCAATCGCATTTTCATGCACAATCAGATATAATGGAAATGTCGATCTGAACCATCCGCCAGACAGGAAGGTCAGCCTGTTTCCCGACAGACTTAGGGAGCGCATTTTCGTGTTTGAGTGGAACGCGCCGGCAGCGATGTGAGAGATTCTGTTACCCTCCAGGTTCAGGACTAGCAGCCGCTCAAGACCGTGGAACATCCACGTGCCGATCGCTGTTAGTTTGTTTTCAACAGCGTGGACATATTCTACGGACTTGATCGCCTGCAAGGTTCCAGGTGCTACGTTAGAGATAAGATTGGCACTTACGTCAAGCCATTGCGGCTGCACACCCCGGAACGTGTCAGGTGACAGAGTCAGGATCTGGTTGTCCACAAGGATGAGGTGGGACAAGCTGGGCAGCCCATAGAAACAGCCATCCTGTATAATATGTATGGTAATGGCAAAGAAAATGTTTTATAAAAAATTACATGTACTATATCTATTGTATATTAGATGAGATCAATTAATACCTCTATAGACCTAGAACCAACAACCTACAAATAAGAACCGTACATATTTTTTACTGGGTCAGCAATTAAAAAAACGCTGTGTAATTCCCTTTTTTTTTTAGAAAAGTCAGTGATATAATAATGAATCCATAACATAACAAAGACCCTGGGTAACATACTCCGTGACGTATTTATGGTTTCCACCGAATTAGTTGCAACAATATGTAACATATATTATGCCGATGACAGGGGCAGTCTCAGACAAATAACGACGAACAGGAAAGAAAACGAAGCCCCAATGTTACCGATAGCTTAACAGGACAAAGGAACTTGTGTACATCTATCTGCAAGCGTTCTTTAAGACTATCCAGAGAGGATGCCCTACTGTACTATATATTTTTCTGTTTATGAACACCTCACCTCCAGATGAGTCAGGTTGTTCTCCAACAGCAGCAGATACTTGAGACCGTCCATCCCAGCAAACGTGCCGTTCCTCAGAGTCTGGATATTGCTCCGCCAGATGACCAGGGTAGACACCTGTGGCAACTTAGCAAACGCCCCTCCCTCTATTGCCGTTAGGATACAACCCACAAACCACAGCCTGCAATATCTACCACAGGGGATCTGAGTGAGGAGCTCTGTCTTTTGAGTGTCAAGCTCACCAACATCGTTGTCAACGATCATGATGTTGGTTCGGGCGGGTGGTAGGGAAGGGTTCTGAGTGGGACCCCCCTGGGTAGGCCTTGTTTCATTTGAGCACACCTGACAGGATTGGAACACCTGACTCAAAGCAACGGTTCGAAAGGGACCTTGGTAGCTGTATGCTTCACTTGGGTATTTGGTCCACTTGTACCGGTACGCTCCAATATCATACCGGTACTCATGACCATCCCTGCTGCCGCCTACACCACACTTTGCCACGGACACCTTACGGCAGCTCTGCCAGCTACCGGCGTCTATACGTGACACCATGAGCTGCAAAAGCAGCAACAAGCAGACATTTGCCATCAGCTTAACGGCCATGATACAATTCTAACGCACCATACGATTGATATCAACAAGGTACAGGGGAAACGCTATAGCATCATACTCAACTTACCAAAAGAAACAACAAAATGTTTTACCGTTATACCACAGGACCTGGGCAGTGCAGAAAACAGCCGTGCTACCTGCAGTGGCGCAACAGCGCTCTGACTCAACAAGATGTCCTTCCTACGTGATTAAGTCTTAGTTATTTTTAATACACAGGCGCTGGATTCCCCGAGGAGCAGCAAAAGCATTCTTATGCCTCAGGTATTCACGTTTGACGTGCGTCACCATATTTGTTCTTATTAGTCTGAAAGAGGAAAACACGGAACGGTTCAATGATATATTTTGATAAAAGTTCCCTTTGTGCTACACATTACTTGCTGATTAAGTCGACTGCTATATGAATAATTTAAACTAGCCTCGAAAATGTCGGTTTGTTGAATTTTTAGTTAGGGAACAGGGTTTTTCATAAAAGAACACCAGGCTACTTTTGTTGTTAAAATGCGTTAAATGATTTGCCACGGGCGCAAGAGAGCCTTTTGAAATGATACACGGTAATTATCAGCTGATAATTGTGCGACATGTACACGGCATCCATACGACTGTCTCCAGTGTGTTGTCGTGAAGCTGTCGTGCCACCGGTATCCTGAGGCATTGGCATGGTAGCACGCTAGGAGGCGTTTTTGCGACATATCAAGTACTACTACTTACATTGAAGAACCCATGACTCAGCTATTTGATTCGATTGCTCACGCGTGGTATTATAACTTTGTTTACACGACACCTTAGAGGTCAATCTAGGTCAGGGAAACACTTTGCATTCAAGCAAAAAGATTAAAAAGATATTCAAGGCGTACGGATACTCCTTTATTCCCATACACGGCTTTTCTGCTTCAGATGTATTTCCTGGAAGAGACCACCTCCCGGCCTAAGGGTGCGCAGTCTCGAATTGAGACCCCAAATGAACTAGGGTGTGCACCGTTGTAGCTGAATTAATACTAGTTATCTTGCTTCAGGATAAATCCTTTAAGAACCCTATTGACAATGTATTGCGCCCGGAATTTTCAACCTGACAGGGAGGAAGCAAAACAGACAATCCGACTATTATTAATAAAACACCCCTCGCCTAGCCCCGTCGTCCTGGCGCACAAGACCCGGCGTCGAGGTCTGTCTGGCCACGTGCTGCGGTCAAATTAGACCAAAGACGCCTGTCGGTCACCTCACATACTTTCACTTTTCAAAAAAGAGCCGCTCCCATTGGCTGTCTATGGCAAGGGCTTTTTTTAATGTCACGCAAAAAAGCAAATCGGCCGCAGCGATTCCTTGGTGCCAGGTGGCGCGCCTCGCCAGTGCCCTCGGTCGGGCCCGTCAGACACGGCCGCCCAGGCTGGTGGCGCCGAGAAAGTCAAGTCTACCTGTGCTCGGCCTCTTGATGACGTCATAGCTGAAGTCCAGAATCAAACAAACTAACTTTTCAGGAATAAGACAACACTGACGCAGAAACTTATATCAGTTATAGTTAAGTTATAGTTTTGTTCATCCGTAGCTAATTTGCATAATTAATGAAGAAATTTTACAAATCTCCTGCATTACATGATAAGACCTGACTTGGGCTGCATCGGGATTGTTTCGGTTGGAAAACAAACATATGTCATGCAGCGGGTGTGCTGTTTATTCTAAATGAAGACAGGGTCATGATTTTTAACGAAGCAGTGTACATAATTATATTGTTACATTCGCCAAGAAGGTTATGTTTTCGGTAGCGTTCGTGGTTTATGGGTTTAATTGTAGATTGTATTAATATTTGATATGTGGGTAGATCCAGAACGATCAAATTTTGGGCTCACTAGCGGCTTGTTATTGTACTCCTGTTGAACGTCCGTGTTGGATATCTCGAGTTCTGGACATGCCATGGCTATGATTTTAGAGTGGTAGATGTGTAGATACAATGTAGCTCTTGAGTAAATAGTGTAGGTTTGGGCCCCTTAAGCATGTTTTTTTTTAAACTGAAGGGACAAATTATAGTATTTCCAAACTTTGAAAGGAATATTCTAAGAAAGGAATAGTGATATGGTTTTTGGTATGTAAATATCTCGAATTATGTTTCATATACTAGTAGTTCAATATTGATTATGCAAATCAATATCTAATCTGCATCATCAAGGAAGAAATTTCATAAATTCACTATATTGAACCATTGAATGACGATTCCAACTTGTGACATTTGTAACTGACATAGAGGACAACACCATAGATATGCATTGTGCAAATGAAGTCCTTATTTGCATAATCAATTAGAAAATGCTATAATCAGTTGTAAATGACGGAAATGTCTTACATGTACCGTATGATGTAGCATGTGGAATTCATGTACGGGCGAGCGTAATGTAAATTTTATGGATGACATCCTCTGCAGACTTCAAAAATAATGCAATAGGGCGAAAAAAAGATGGGTAAAAATACAAGATGACTAAATTTTCAAAATAGACACAATAAACGTCGTAACAAGAATAGAAGTGACAACCACACTCATGACTTCCATAGTGATGCCACTTTTATAACTATCCAACTATAGCTTCACTTCAGTCACTAGTCATTGCTACCTCGTTGGTGTCACTTCTACAAGTACAATCAGTACACACAACACATTTTCCCATTTTGATACATTCTTGTCGTGTTGACCATCTCCAAAAAAAAATTTCTGATATCAGGCGAAAATTAATGAGCGCGTGGATGTCATCCATAAAACTTACCTGCTGTGGCCTAAATTAAATTTAATTTCACGCTTTCTAAGAGTTGTTTTGCTTTCACCGCATCTAATCGCATTTTCCACATCATCACCAGTAATTCAACAGGCAGTTTTAATTGCAAGTATTTTTGTCGATGAAAGAATCATAAATAAATATCATATCCCATTTCTCTTGCTTATTTGCCATTTGACTCATATGGTATGCACCCGACCGAGAAACTCTCTTTTCACTTCGTTGCGTTTGATGCTGTTTAAATGAGATTCAAGATGGCGGCCGGCGTCTACGTGTTTTTTGTGTCGTCTGTAGTTTGTTTGCTTTTCTGTTTATCCTTTGCAGAATTATACAGCGAAGAAGACGCAGTAGTACGACTTGACGCTGTCTCACTAAACAGAACTATTTACAACGTGCCGAATGTGTTTTTAGTGGAGTTTTATTCCAGTTGGTGTGGCCACTGTGTCAACTTCGCTCCCACTTGGAAAGCTCTGGCCAGAGACACACAAGGTAACGTATGTACGATCTGATCGTGACATTTTTGTACAAAACTGAATAATTTTAACAACTGTAAGTCTGGAAATCTTTATTCTATGACCAGCAATAAACTTTATTGTCGTATTTTCATATTCAGGTAAAATCATGTTGTTTTTGTTGTGTCTACAGCTGTCACATGCAAGAGAAACGTGTGAAAGTCTGGGTTTCCGGAATCAATGGGGTGGGCTGGGCTTGCGGGCTGGGCTAGTGGGCTGGGCTAGTGGGCTGGGCTAGTGGGCTGGGCTAGTCAAGTCCAGGGGAAGTATCAGAACACTGTCATTAGTTGTGTATGTTTTGAACTTAATAATTTCGTCTAACAGTTAACTTTTGGCTTCGTGAATTTAATTTCAAATAAGTGAAAGTGAATGAACTCAAGAGCTTATCTTACAATTTCTTACACTGGTCATGACAGAAAAGACAGACATCAGTCTGTCTAAGAACATCAAATGACTTATACGGCTTGTATACCAAGTATATTTCAGCCTCAAATTGCTTCGGTCTTAAAACCAGCTGACTAACTCCAAATAACTGGTAAATAGTTAGGAGCTGCGATTTTTGCTTTGCATGTATGGACTCAATTTGGATTTGAATTTGTTGTCTTCTAGTTACTTATCAGACATTGAGGTCGCATAACACAGTATTTATGGGCGACCCCCGTGGACAAAAGTAAATTGGGCACAAAATAGGGTGTCGCAGTTGTTGAAAAGCCATAGAAATTTTTCTGCGCACGTCAGCGAGTCGGAAACTGTGGTGAATAGTAGAGGGATACGTAAGTTTTGAGGCTGTATGATTTGGGTTACGATGTATGTTTGGCTGGGTAGAATTTCGCGCATGAATTCGGTTCCCGTTACTTCCGTGTGTCGGCTGCAGTATGGTGAACTCTGCTGGGGGTCATTTTAAAGTGTTCTTTCTGGGAAAACGAGCAGGCAAACTTAAGCTCATTTTCACATATCTTGTAGATTCTACCCTCAACTCCAACATATCGAATTCTTGTTAATTACTTTTGCGCCCTGGTATATTTTTTTGAGTCGTCGAACCACCTCACTTTGGGGTCCTTAACCATGTAAATCCCCATAGGCGAAAAACTGTGTTCTGCTACCCTGAGTCTCTTCGTAATCCAGGATTTACCACAACCTTCCACCATGTCTCAGCTACATGGATCATGGGACAGTTACATGTACCTGATCAGGGCCACACAAATTTTATTTGTTGCTTCTCTGTCCATTTATTTCATTTTCAACAACAAAATTAAGTCCCAAGAGTAAATAAAACAAACCTGTAAATATTACCATTCAGAGCCACATTCACATAATTTCAGTCTAAAACAATGCCTTTTAATTTTTTTTATTCAGAACATTAGTAACAAATCAAATGATGGGATTCATTGTGTGAAACGTGACATTAAAGTTTTTAACTCATGACACTCCTCAGGCTGTTGTTTCTTTGTGTTATTCAAGCTGTACATGTGTATATCTTTACCCAGACCTTTTGAAAAAAATTCATTATAATTATTTCTTTTTTACCTGTCGGTCCAATTTTTTCTGAAAAAATCTGAGAAGCAACAAATAGATTTGGTGTGGCCTAACATCGCACAAAATGTTTACAGAAAATGACAACGAACATATGAATTGCTGCTTTCTTCACATACTGAACAGTGTGCTAACAGGCTTTGATGCGAAATAGCCTTGCCGATTGGATATTTACCCCTGACTTCTGAAAGTGACATAATTCGACATGTGACTAGCTTGTTGAATGCGTGGATTTACAATAAACTGGTGCAATTTGAGTTACTCAGGAATAAAAGGTATTTGAGTAGCCTACAGTTGATTTGACTCTCCTAAGATCCCATTCACACTCAGGAAAACGATTCGAATAAAACATGGTTATCAGAATAAAACGACCCAATTCGAATAAGTTTCTGCAGTGTGAACGCTCCCAAATCACTTGGATTTCGTCGAAGTGAATTGTTCGCGGAGGTGGATAGAACTGGGGCAAGTGGATAGAACTGCGCTGCGGGGAGTCCCGATTCGTGCGATTTGGCAGTGTGAACGCGCAAGTTTATTGTTTATTGTTTATTGAAAAGATCTCCATTAGTGAATACATGTACAATTCTGACAATGCGTCACTAATCTTCCTGGAGTCTTAAGACAAACACTTAACATAATATATTAACAGAACATTGAGACTATTTACACCTTAATTCACAACCTATCCAACCAACCTAAATATACACTTAACGTTATACTTAAAGGAAGACATTACCGCAAAACCTTATTCTTAAAATAAAAGTAAATGTAGTTGTGAGATCGAGTAGCTGAGAGGTCAGAGGTCAGTATTAAATATTCTAAACATTAATTCTATATACATAGTTGTCAATAAATGTCTTACCACCAGTGCTGCAGAGGTTTGTAAGTTTGTGTCTGTGTATTTAGTCTGTCTTTGATGTGCTTTTTGAACATGGACGGTGTGGCTGATTTGAAGTGTTGTGGTAATGAGTTGTAGGATTTAACACACCTGTAAAGGAAAGTCCTGGTAGCAGCAGAAGTTTTGGGTTTGGGCAATCTTAATCCCCCCCCTTGAGCTAGTCGGGTGTTGTGTCGGTGGGTATTTTTGATTGCATGTAGTCTTTTGTAGGTAGCTTCTGGTTTCTTAGCTGTAAGGATTTTGTGGAACATAGTGAGGGTTCGGGTATAAAGTCGTTCGTTTACCTTTGGCCAGTTCAGTTTTCTATGTAAGTCATCAGTGTTAGAAGTGTACTTTGCATTAAGTACTAGCCTGGCAGCCTTATTTTGCAATGTCTGTAGTTTATTTAAATGAGATTGGGAACTCGCAGACAGAAGACATGCACAATAATCCATGTGACTCAGAACAAGTGTTTGTGCAACAGTTTTTAACGTGTCGCTAGTAAAGAAGTCCCGAGATTTAGCCAGTGCTGCTAGTGCGCGTGCCATTTTAGATGTTACTTTGTCCAGATGTTGAGCCCAGGTTAACTGCTGGTCCATCAACATTCCTAGAAGCTTAGCCTGCTCAACCTGTTCTATCATTTTGTTGCTCATCGAAAGCTGCAAGGCTGGTTTATGTTTTAGTTTGTAACGACTTCCAATGACCATAGATTTGGTCTTGTCAACATTGAGCACCAGTCTGTTAGCTTGAACCCAGTTATTAATATGGGTAAGTTCAGCTTGAAGAGTGGCTTGTACCTCTGCTATGCTGGGGCCTGCAGCAGATGGAGTTGTATCGTCTGCGTACATTACTACGTCACAGTGTTTTACCACTGCGGGTAAGTCGTTAGTATATACGCAGAACAACAGTGGACCTAAACAGCTACCCTGTGGTACTCCACTATTTATCTCTCTGTAAGTCGAGATATCACCATTTACAAAAACGGCCTGCATCCTGTTTGTCAAATAACTTTGCATCCAGTGTAGGGCAGAATGTAGGGTAAAATGTAGCGGGAACTACCACCATACTCCGGAAGCGGGACCAAGATTGCAAAATTTGGTAGCGAAAACTTGGGAGGGACGTCAGCGAATCTCGAATCGGCCACGCATTCGATCAAAAAGACGTTTCTGGAAGAAGTCGCCCGCCATGGAACGAACAAGATCGGAAACTTTTCACACAAAAAACATCGCCAGACTTGAAGGTTGCCGACCTCGATACGGCGCCGCAGAAATAATTTTTGTGAGAACCATGCGGCGCAGGGTCGGCGCCATTTTGAAAGTTGATTGTTGTTGTCTGTTGTACGCTTGGGTGGCGGCGGATTCTTGTCATGAGGGTTTGATTCCGAATTTTTCGTAGCTCACAAAAAACACGCCTTTTGCGCTTTGACGCTATGAATTTGACTGTATTTCTGCCTAGAAATTCGTAGATTTACACCAAATATTCCGTAGTGGCTTTGTATTTTTTTCTGCGACGCCATTTTGCTGTTGTTGTCTGCACGCTAAGATGACGCGGACATTTTCTAAGTCTTGTGTAACATCGTAGCACAACGTGAACTTCGTAACTGTTTTGTATATTTTATGGACAAACTTCTAAATCGTAGCGTAGAATAATATTGATAAATACGATTGTGTAAATATGCAGCTCAGCTCGTAACGAATTTGTGTTGTTTACGTCAGCATGCTTTCACTGCATTTTGTAGAAGAAATGACGACAAACTTTCCATTTAAAATTTATGTTTTATTTCTTGAAGAACGATGAACTTCTTGTTCCTGTGTGAATTACTAGTGTAATGTGTGCACGTTTTTGTAAAGGATAAGAGTTTAATAGATCGTGACCGTATATAACAAAACCAGAAATCGTTGCCGCGACATTAGAGGGAGGGGGGTGGGGGTGAATTCGCGTAATGAAAAAGTCGCGTAATAAAGATTTAGCGCTCGACTAGTGGGCGCTAAAAACGCTAAAATTAAATTACCGCAATAAAATCAAGAATTACAGTATCTCTCTTTATTTTACCCACAGACAGGAAGAAGACACTTCACATTTTCTGGCCATGATCGACCAATCACGTCCATGCTTCTGCTGACGGTGCAGAAAACCAGCTTCCATGATGATGATGAGAGCTCTGCCGCCCTAAGGGACCCTATCCTTCTCACAGCGTCATCGGACAAACATATATGTGTATCCTTATAAAGAAATATTTGACAATGTGTTAATTGGTCTCTATCCCTCCTTACTCATAGCCTGGGTACCATCCAGATAGTAGTTTGCTCCTATGTTTGCTTCTGCTATCTATCTTGAGACCTGCACACTCAAACCGCTTGGTGCTAACATCAATTAATGAGCGAAGTAAGGAATGGGTTCAGTAGAGCGTTTGTTTGATGACAACAGGCCTCCCACAAGTGGATGGAACGCCTGACAGTTCGAACGATCACTTGAACCCATTCCATAATTCGCTCATGCGTAGGGACCAATCAGCGCCTGCATCGAAAATTTGGACAATTCAAGATGTTAACGTGGTCCAGGATCGCAGATGGAACAGCAGAGAAGCGATATATATATAATGTATAATGAATGTCAGAGCTAGAAGCGACTGTATATAATGAACGCCGGAGCAAACCACAAAAATCAAATCACAAATCACAAACTATTTTCCATATGGTACCCATGCTACCTTACTCAAGAGAGTAAACACACAGACACACACATACATAGTACGGCGTGTGTATTCAGTAAGAGCCTCTACATCCAGACTACTAGCGTGCACCATCCCTCGGGACTCCCGTTCATACATGTCTATTGATAGTGGCGTGGAAATCTACTAACAGTTTGTACGTCTATTATGTCCCCTAAACATGTTTACATAAACTTAACTCCAAGAAGACCACACAAGTATTTATGATAAAATCTGATAATGTAGATTAAAGCAAGCTAGGATGTTAAGTAAGTTGCTTGGTTAAAACAAAGGTAATCATATCATAGTGCTGTACAGTCTTCTCAAATGTAAACAATCCTTGCTAGACTTAAATGTGTCAAGTCATTTTTCAGAGTCAACCTATCTTCTAACACAGAAATTTGGACAAACTGAGTCCTTGTCACCACAATCCCCAAGAAAACAACGATTAAGCTACTCGCAATGCAGTGATATTTTTGTAATGTAAAGTAGTTTACTTAATAAGTGTGTGTGTGTGTATTTCTACTGGGACTAGATTTTGTGATAGGAGAAGAAAGGATCTAAGACAGCTTTTCCCAAAACAAGACATCTAAAGTTTGTATGGCAAATACACAACTGTATTCTAAGAATGCCCTAATATGATCAGTTTGTGATTATACAAGAAATGTGACCAGTCCTATACAGGTACAATTTCAAGGAACTAACATCAATTTGAATCTTCTAAGTAAATGTATCTGTCCAAAGTAATTTTTTTTTTACTTCTTGCAAAATTCATTTTGCCTGTCCTACCATGTGCCTACTTCATCATCATCATACAAAGTACATGTACATTTTTGTATGATAAAATAAGTTCATGAGAATATCTTTTTAACATGGTTCTTTGAAATTCACCCAAAATGCTCAAGGAGATGAACTACTGCAGCCTTTATGCTCTTTAATTCATTACAGGTTTGTCCAAAGCTTTTCGTATTTTGTAGGAGTTTTAGTGACTCAGACCTGACAGGGTCTCTGAGTCTATCTGCTCTTGGTAAGGTACAGTGTCCATTGGGTCTTCTTTGTACAGCATTGACTTGCTTGTCTGACACTCAGGCTGTTCATGAGCTGGGTTGTACAGGGCGTGAGATGTGCTGTCCTTACACTTTTGCTGTCCATGAGCTGGGTTGTACAGGGTGTGAGATGTGATGTTCTTACTCTTTAACTGTCCATGAGCTGGGTTGTACAGGGCGTGAGATGTGCTGTCCGAACTAGGCTGTCCATGAGCTGGGTTGTACAGGGCATGAGATGTGCTGTCCTTACTCAAGCTGCTGTCCATGAGCTGGGTTGTACAGGGCATGAGGTGTGCTGTCCAAACTGGGCTGTCCATTAGCTGGGTTGTACAGGGCGTGAGATGTGCCCTCAAGCTGTCCATGAGCTTTATTGTACAGGGTGTGAGATGTGCTCTCCTTACTCTCAGGCTGTCCATGAGCTGGGTTCTGCTCTTCTGACTTAGTGGGCTTCGATCCATTGTCGTAGATCCTGCTTACGCTTGAAGTCTCATTTTCTTCACCCACTCCATACGGACCTTTCCCTCCACTTGCTCTCAGAATGCCGTTTCCTACTTCTGCATCCTCATATTCATGATCAGTCTCTGCGTCGTCTTCTTCAGGCAGCAGTTGGCCAACTGGTTGTTTGACGCTTGTTGCCTGTTGGTCAGTGCCATTGCCCAGTGGTGTAGAATCTGCCTCAGTATTTCCTCCTGTGGTATCTTGTGGTGTGTCGGGACAGCCTTCTCCATACAGGGGGATTCTAAAGGCATCGATTTGCCCAAGATCATCCTTGTAGGCCACTGCATATGGCTTGATCTCTGGCCCTTCGTCTTCGTCATAGGCAACTGCATACGGCTTGATGTTTGGCCCGTCATCTTCCTCATAGGCCACTGCATATGGCTGGATAGTGTTGTAGTCTCCTGATGCCTGGTTTAGGGCAGGGTTCGGTCGGCTGTCTGTTGCTGAGTTGTCAGGTGCTTGCCTTTCAGCGGAGTCAGAGTACACCACTGCATACGGCTCGATCTTCTGGCTTCCCTCTGTTTCGGAGGAGGCGGGATCATCATCTGTGCCGGTTGGTTGGTCATGATTTGCCGCACCAGTCTCATGCCAGCGCTTGTAGATGAAGAGGACACCTACTGTTGCTAACATGAGGAGGAGGGGCCCAACAACAGCACCGGCCATGGCCAGGATGTAGGTGCTGTTTTTGTTGGTGATCGGGTCTCCCCCAACGACAATGATGTAGTCTTCTTCGGTTGTTTGTTGAGAGACTGGCATGTCATTTGTGGAGGACAACTCCATGTAGACCTCAGTGGGAATGGTATTGTTGTAGTTGATGGTTTTAGGAACTGCCGTGTTCTTCTTTGAAGCCATGAACTCAGTTCCCTCTTGTGGCCTGTCAGTGGCTGTTTGGCAGACATCTTTGCTGATGGAGAAAAGGGAAGTTCCTTTGACTTTGGCTGGTGATGCACACCTCAGGCGGTAGGGATCGTTGATGAACTTGAGGTGTGGTAGGTTGCAGATGAACCACGTTAGATTCTCGTCGCATTGCAGCTTGTTTGATGTGATTGACAGGCTGAAAGGTCCCTTTATCTCTGAGTCAGTCTCGAGACGTGTGACATCGATGTCGATAGTAGTGATGCGATTGTTTCGTAGGTCGGTAAAGGTCAATGCTGTAGGCTGTAGAAGCGCATCGACTGGTACGGATGTCAGTTGGTTGTAGCGTAAGTGCAGCTTGTCCAGCTCATGTAGCCCACGGAAGGCATGCTTTGATACGGCCGAGATCTCGTTCTTGTTGATGAACAAGTGCGTAAGTCTTTCGAGCCCAAGAAAAACATCAGAATCTGCAGGGAAAGGAAGATGGTTTATGACTATGAGTAACTGTTAGAATAGTAGGAATTATTACAGGTCTAGGGGCAAACTTCTAAAATGCATTGTATCAATGATTTTGTCATTCATGTTGACTTATTTGGAGATGGTTTTGAATGATTATTACATTTTTGACAGATTGGAATGGAAACATGGAAGGAAAGATTGTCAGGACCTCCCAAAAAACCAAAGATGGTTCATAATTATAAGTTTTGTAGTTTTTCCTGTAACCAAGGCGACTAAACCTGTTGCTCCAAAACTAATTATACTCCCACTCATAGTTGTTGATATTCATGTTAAAGTAAATTGTGTTCAGACAAATCAAGTCACATTGCACATCACATGCAGGAAGTGATCGTGACTCCAGTTCCAAGTAATATTCATCAATATACATCTCTTTTAGCAGTACAAGAGAGAGGAAAAAAATTTTCAAAAACACTCATCCTAAACCTTAGTGCTGGTAGATCTTTAAACATCTTCTTCTGAAGAAGAACTCGCACCATGACCTGTTGCACCTATTTTGGCAGGCTTGTTGAAACCGGTTTTGTTTCCAGGCTTTCATTTGAGCCAAAAATGTCATGTTTTTTTTCATAGAATCTTTTGAAAGCCTACATGGATATTGCTTCGAGAATAATTTTTCAATAGACCGTTCCCACTTCCCATAGACTTTCCCATCAAGTTAAAGTGCAAACAAATGAAATTTTTGAAAGTGAGAAAAATGTTGTATGATCACAAACTGAGCCTGGGTCTTTCTCCAAATAGTGACATGCATTATGTTTATGACGACGGTAAGACATCCAGGTAAAACAATGTTCAAATAAAATTCAATCTCTACAACTAGATAAAAAACGGAGATTTACTTTCATTCTAGACGTTTCAAGTGACATCCATCACTCTTCTAGTGACGCTGCAGAAGAGTGATGGATGTCACTTGAAACATCCGGAAGTAAATTCTCCGTTTTATCCAGTTGTAGAGGTTGAATTGTATTTGAATAGTGACATGCATATTTTGTACAAAATCTAGTTGTCTTGTTGCCCTAAAAAATAAGGGCTGTCTTAGGTCCTTGTTGGCAGTTTTTGTTTCTGTCACAGCCTACTCAAGAAAAATGCTACAACATATCGTAATTGTGCCACAGCCTAGTACAAGGAATGCAACCACACCATTACCTAGACTTGAGATTCGGTTGTCGCACAGTCTGAGCATCGTCACTGATGATAGACCCTGGAATGCCCCGGGCTGGATGGTGGAAACGTTCGACCTTTCGATCTGTAGGTTTCGTAGACTTGGGACGTTTGGGAAAGACCGCTCCAGGAGAGTAGAGGAGCGGAGATGGTTGATGTAGATTACTTGAGTGTCTTTGGAGAAGCCAGTTGGTATGGCATCAAGACACACTTTGAAGCTGTACACAAGTCCTCCATGCCCAATCCAGGTACAGGGGGAGCCCTTCCCATGGTCAAGATGGGGACAGGTACAACTAGAACTTTTCCCTTGGCTTGTCAAAAATAATAGATCGAATATTGGGACGTTGGGACCGCCGCAGCTGACAGGGCACCTTACAGCGGCTACTGGCTCAGAAAGTAGGAGCCCGAAGGCCAGCAGAAACAAAACCAGCGGCTTGGTCGGTGGCATCTTCAGAAGTGATCAGTGTGTCTCACTGAATTTCTTTATGCATTACAACACCTGCTCTGTCTGTCATACAGACATTACTATTTATGAGGAAAAAGAAATGTTGTAATTTCCTGTTTCCCTACCTACGAAAGAAAACCCTGCCGAAATCTTTATTCAGCCTGCTTCCTGTTGAAGTAAAAACACTACTTGTCCATTCTAAAGAAGCAGAAATGTATGATAATCTATTACATGTATGCACAAACTTAAAGTTTGGCTTTGAAAGACAAGTCTCCTCATGCATTTCAATTTACGTTGTTCAACTGTATTTCCAGCCTAAAAAGATTAAAGGATTTTTGAAAGGATGGGGTAAAAAAAATTTGTTCCCAACAAGCAAATAATCCCGGGACGAGGAACAGGTCTTGAGC
The DNA here is from genome assembly GCF_000003815.2 of Branchiostoma floridae. NCBI lineage: Eukaryota > Metazoa > Chordata > Leptocardii > Amphioxiformes > Branchiostomatidae > Branchiostoma > Branchiostoma floridae. The sequence continues at coordinate 4,278,841 of NC_049986.1, forward strand.
TTGGATGATATGCCATTGGCCTTTATTTTGCAGGTACACATGTACAATAATCTCTTATTGTTGTTGCTTTGGATGAAAGATTCACTGTATTTGTTGACACCTATGCTCCCAGCTGCCTTTTTCGAAATTTGTAACTCAGAATTGACAATCAGATTATTTTGTAAAGTCATGCTGACTCACGTTGCCTAACACGAAAGGAATTTGATTCTGCCTGGCAAAGTGTAAACATGTAATTTGATACTCGAGTGACATGAGTAGTAATAATAATAATAATCACCAGGTGTATTTTGCCAGCCAGTAGGTACCCAAATTATGAGTAATGAGGCTGATTAACGTGGTCGAGGCACCTCCTCGAGCACGGGACCCCCATTTTACGTCCCTCCCGGAAGACGATTTCGTGGAAAGCTTCGTGAGGCTACAGCAATCCGGACGTCCTTGGTTGGTCTCCCATCCAAGCACTGTCCGGACCGCGCGTTGCTTAACTTCCGAGATCGAGTGTAGCACAGCCCCTCGCAAGCTGATACGTTATCATCTCCGTGTTGTAAACCGTATTCATTTACAAGAAATGAATTTCACAGGGAAAGGGGACATTGGCAGCAGCAGCCCTGCTGGAAAATAAAAATATAATAATGCAAATATCTGATGGACATGCAGCCATTCTCTTATTGGTTGATTTCCTAATTGCAATGTGTGTGTGTGTGTCTGTCAACAAGATAACTCAAGATTTGTTTTCTTACTTGGCGTGTTGGTGGGATGTGATGAACACTAGAAATGATTAGATTTTGGGCCCCCTGTTATTACAGCAGAACTTCCGGTTTTTATATCTCGTGTTTGAACAAGCTATGGATACGATCTATGGCATAGAAAGCTCAAT
>NC_049986.1:4279814-4294162 GCF_000003815.2 Branchiostoma floridae
TGATCGGCCGCTATTCGCAATAGTGTGTTATCAATGTTGTCTAACCCCGTCGATTTACAAGGCGGGAATGAAGTAAGTAATTCATGTACGTAGTTCTCTGTTAGTTCTTGAAAGGCAAAAGAACATCTTTTTGATGTCATAATGTTTTCATTGATCGGTGCAGTGACGCTGGCTATATCTACAGGACTTCGCGGTGTCAGGTCTTCAACTTTTTTTACAAAGTACTCATTGAAATATTCGGCAATGTCTCTAGGTTTTGTCAGTGTCTTACCGTTTGTCTCGATGAACGTTGCAGTTCGACGTGAGTTTCTACCTAGAATCCCATTCAGTACTTGCCAGAGCTGTTTGCTGTTTCTGTCTCTACAATGTTCGTCAATCAGTTCTCTGTAGTGTGATTTCTACATAGTGGATAGGATTCCGCTAATTCCGTGGTGTAACGTCATTCATCCGGGAACTTGGGGTCATACTTCGCATCGCGCGGGAAACACTACACACGCCTGATCGCTTCGTTTCTCAGTGAGCATTTTCCGCCGTGTTTTACTTCCAACAACAATGAGCGGAAAGAAAGGGGAATCTTCATCATTCGCAAAGTGGACACTGTAACAAACAAAGCTGCTTATTTCCATCTGGGGGTGGGAGGATACGCAGAAAAAGCTCGGGAAGGTTCATAGAAACAGGGACATTATAATAATGGCGGAGCATGGAGTTGAGAAATCACTCGACCAGTACAGAAATAAAGTGAATTTCACCGCCAACTACCACAAGACGTAGCGATACATCTGTGAAACGCAACTAATGTTTTATTCAGATCAGATTCAGGGCGCACTAATCGGATTGCTGAAGAGCAGTGTGAACACAATTTTGGATCGGATAGAAAAAATTTTATTCAGATGAATGTTTTATTCGAATCGTTTTTCTGAGTGTGAATGGGGTCTAAGTGGACTTGGAGTCATCTCCACTCAAAGTGGAAAACGCGTTAGTTGGACCAATGACTGCTTTTAGTTTTTTTACCTATTCCATTCCTGTCCCTTCGCAGACTGGGCGGAGGTTATCCAGCTGGCAGCTATCGACTGTGCTGACAGTAAAAACCTGCCAACATGCCGACAATATGACATCAAGGGATATCCTACCATCAAGGTACCTAACTTACTGTATCACCACTCAAAATGCTATGTGCATTTGTACTTTCTTTTTGCATCCAAAATTGGATGGGTTTTCAGAAAACCCAGTCCAGTCTAGCCTGATTAAATCTCGCTTATAGCAGCCGGCCAAACATCCGCCGGCCCCTGGAGGGGCCAGATGCAGCCCTGGACAGCAGAGTTTGTGTTACACAGACTAAGTCCAGTCCAGACAGGGGAATGGTGCAGAAAACCCTGTCCAGTCTGAAAAGAGGGTCTGCATGGGGGCTCCTGACAATGCTTAAAGCTAAATTCAGACAGTGTTTAACAGTAAGTTGATGCACATTCAGGGTTGGACAAGTTTTCTAAAATTCACTTATCCTATCGGGCAAGCACATAAAAAATTACTTGCCCGAACCAACTTTTCACTTGCCCAAAATGTAAATGACATTTTCTACATATTTTCACTTCCAGCAATGGAATTCTTTTATTATTAGCTTTATTAGAGTTGACCAATGGTTGATGCCATGACTGTGAAAAGTGACTTGAATCAAGATCTCACTCATTAAAATATCTTACTTGCCCGATGGGGCAAGTGAGGTAGGACATGTGCAAGTGGACAAGTGAAACTAGCTGTTTGTACAAGAAAATGTGCTACTGACAGAAAAACAAATATCCAAACTGTAATCTTCATGTCTCCCCTTTAGTAAATTGCAGAAGAGGATATATAGGTTTCATAGTTCACTTCTTTAGGTTGTGCAAGTAATTTTCTTTTGGTACAACTAACTTTTGGCTCCATTTTCACCAGTGCAAGTTAACCCAACAGTGTATTTGGAGCCCTGTCATCTGTGTGCCTGATTCTACCAGCGTTTGCTTTTAGTTTTACCCTGTTAAGAAGTTGTGTGTGCCCTTTGTCCCTCCATCTCAGGTGTTCCAGCCTTTCACACAGAACACAAGCGACATTGGAAAGCCTCTCAAAGGTAAGTACATGTAAACACAACAGCTGTTTAAAGATGTGAGAAACTGTGCTGGAATAAAGTGTGCAGGTACACAGTGCTGGGGAGGATTTGTATTTGTGTGCACTGTGCAAACCTAGTGTTCAGTTCTATCAAAAACATAGTGTAATGGTCATCAATGTAATAGGATGGTTGTCGCAAACATTATCATGACATGATGGCCACTCACACTCACTCACTAATGTAGATGAAATACGCTAGCAAAACCCCAGCATGTATCCACTATAGCTGCATGTTTTATGTCATGTGTGCTAATGTTGGTATTCTTGACAATGTTTTCTTTAGTTGGTAGAGCATCAGACAAGTTGGTCCATGCCATGGTGGATGTGATAGAGCAGCACTCTCTCCTGAACAAGCCTCAGCACTGGCCAAACCTCCAGCCTGCACAGTAAGTACTACTAGTACTAGAGATCTCTACCCATCTCTACTCAATGTTTCATTTGTATTTATATGTTCCGAAGTGTAATGTCTATTTATTTTCTTTGTAACATGCTTTTATTTCCTTGTATGTACAAACTGGGCCCTATTGAAAACCAGTTTCTCCAAACTGAATAGGCTACCCAGGCGTTTGAAAATAAACAAACAAACAAACAAACAAAACCTGCTGTTGGCTGACAGCTTGGATCTGTTAAGGCCACATTTTAATTATTTAATTTGTTTCTTCTTAAGCTGACATTCAAGAGAATAATGCTGAACTAGTTATCTAGTAGGCACTGATTCAGAAGTAAACTTTAATTTTTTTGTCCTAGCCCTCTATTTTCATTTTGTCTTCTTCTTGAACTTTTATTTCAACACACTAACATAAAAGAACAAAGAAAATAGATCCACGGTATTGGCAATTGAACCAATCTGTTCCCGAGGACAAAGTTTTCTGCTTGAAGACAAAAACAGTTATGAGTTTTTCGAAAGTTTTAATTTTTGTTACTATTCTAGCTCAAGCGAGGTGTCCGAGTTTTTCCAGACGTGGAAAAATGTGGAATATCTTGCACTGCTGTTTGAAGCCAACGACTCTTACGTAGGAAAACAGGTATGTGGCCAAATTTCTGCCAGTATTCATAATCATGTTTATCACTTTTATCCATATTAACAATTATAATTTCTCAGGCAGAAAATACATCTTTAGGCCACACTTATTTGATATGCTCGTGTTATGACTTAACGTTGAATTGAATAATGATTATAAACACAATGAAAGAAAGTGTATCTTGGTTCACACAACTTCATGGTGTGAAGTATTCTCTCAGACTCAGAACAATGGATTTCGGATTTCATATTGTCCTGCATGAATTTTTTTTTTCTTTTGATTCAGTTAAATCTTCACACTTCTTGTAAGTCTGGTATTACTAAGTACATTTTGATCTCATATGATAATGAGAGAATAATAAAAATGTCAGAGCACCAATGAAGTGACTTAGTGGCGCCAACAAGTTTTAAACTGATTAAAGAGCTACAATACTTGATTCTTAATGCTACAGTCTTATTCGAATTAGCTTGACAGACAATCATATCTGAATAGTAAAGTTTATTGCAAATTCTTGCCCGTGGGCTGATTGCAGGTAACATAAGAGATTCAAACAGTGTAAAAACAATATCACAAGTGTCTACTCTAGTCTAAAGCTAGTAAACGCTAACTCTAGATCCTGGGTTATTGGGTTCGACTCCTTTTTCGAAGACAGTGGAAGACGAAAGATCCCACATTTTCTATTATGTGGGTTTTGTGATGTTAGAAGAACTGTTTCCCTTTTGTCAGTGAATGTGAGGAAGTTTGGGTGGAATTTGGTGGCGTCTTCTAACAGCTCTTTTCTTCCGTGATCGTATAGAAAGAGCAAAGAGCTGCAAATCTAACTTGGTTCTTAATGCCACAATATTGGTCAAATCAGCTTGACAGACAATCATATCTGAATAGTTTGTAACTATCACTGTGGGAGGAGGTTCTGATAATCTTATTACTTATCTTACAGGTGATTCTTGATATGGCAAAACATGATAACATCATGGTCAGGCGTGTCCTGAAAAATGAGGTAAGTTTGAGATTTAATGGACAATTGTTAGTATATGTTTGCTACATCGATGAATGTTGGACATACAGGTAATAAGATATATGGTGACAAAAGACAGCTGATGCTGTCTAAGATGTGTAATCTTTTCTAACTTTTATCTAGTCACTTGAGAACTGTTACCTTGCAATTTGTTACAATAGTTTCTTTTTTACCTACAGCAAAAGTCAGCCATGCTTGGACATACATGTATACAGTCCTGGACTTTTCCCTTGTAGAAGTAGTTGTGTTTTGTGTTCATGTACAGGAGCAAATGACAACCATTTAAAACGTATAAACTAGAAAGTTGCAAGTAAGCATAATATACAATATGTGTGTCATGTAGCATAATATATGTATTCCAAATTTTCATTTCATCGGGTAGTGGTGCAAAAGTTATTGTACTGACATTACAAGCTTCCATAATGGTTTTGTCTTACTTTTATCAACTTAGTCAAAATATCATTTTGGAAAACATTCCCCATGTTAGTGGGAAAATGAACTCTTCCACCCTGTTTGTTCCACCCTGATTGTTGAGTGAAGGGCCCTAACAAAATCCCATTTGTCTATGTTAGCTTAGTTCTTTAAGCTTAATGGCAAAAGCACAAAAGATACATTGTTTGATGAAGATGACCCCACAAGGCTCAAAATACTTTTTCTGCATACCTGCACTGGTGCAGGTGACATTGAAAATTACCTGCACCAGACAAATTTTACCTGCACCACCTGCACCAATTTAGGAAGTATGGATCATACTAAAATTGTTCAGGAACCATTGCTATTTTTTCTTTTATACTGGTGGTAACAGTCAGTACAGCTCATAACAATCCATTTACACCTACATGGTAAGAAATTTATGTATAAAACCCAGTACATGAACCAGTGCAGGTTAGGTGCAGGTAGACACCAGAAATACCTGCACTAACCTGCATATGCAGGTGGTATTTCGAGCCCTGACATGTGTGAGAAACATGAAAAACATTTGACACTCTCTGGATCAGCCATCATAGTCATGATAGCTACTGTGGAACAGAAGCCCCATATACAGTATATACACAAAAGAGAAAATGTAAGAAAATAAAACACATGTTGAAAGCTTGATAAATCATAAGCATTTTGAACATTACTGTACAAGGTCCACTAAGTCACCAGTATGAAGGAACATGACTCACAATAATGACTGTCCCTTTCAGGAAATGCTGATGAAAAAGTTAGCTGTGGAAGTTGTCCCTTCCCTGTACGTGCTCTACAGGAATGGGTCTGCAATACAACTTGCCAGGTAATTCATAGCTATTTGCCATACAACATTTGTATGTACATTATTACACGTGCATGTAAGACTATGTATTTAAACATACATTTGATAAACCAATACAGATGTTCTTTACATGTATATATACATTGTACCTGAAAAGCTTGGTCTTCTTGTAGTAACTTTGTCACCAGACGGAGTATCTATGAGTTTTACTATACAACTTTTTAGTACTTATTATCTTTGTGGAAGTATATCGGAGGAAAGGAAGGAGGCAAAGGTTTAAGTTTGCAATTTAGACAACCATAGCAATAGAGTGCAAGTCAGAACATAGCACTCCACATTAATTTTGTATATTCATGGTGTGGCCTTTCACTGTAAAACTGCATCTCTAGTACATGTATGTACCACAATACTGAAATTATTTATCATAGTACATGAATGTAAGTTTATCTGGGACGGTAGTCAACATTACGTTACAACTTTAAAGGCTTTATATCCGTGCACAAAATAAAGCGCTTATCAACCTTCCCTCAACCGAGACGGGGGCTGATACCGACTGCCAAGCACCCTTGACCCTTTGCTGAAGTCACACTTCCGTTCTGGATGTGTGACTTAGGTTTTGGGTCATTTCAACTTGAGAAGGATCAGAGGACTGATCGAAAGTTTGTTGCTAAGCGCTTTATTTTGTGCACGGATATAAAGTCTTAAAGTTGTAACATAATATTTGTCATCATTTTGATATTGTGAAATGTTGAAACATTATTGCAGGGGAGGAGAGACAAGGTTTGACTTCAGACTGGCACTGAAGAAGCTTCCACACCTGGACAGGTCACAGAGACATGGGGAGCAGCTCTTACTGCAGCCCTCAGCACCAACACTGGAGAAAACTACCGCTCCAAGAACACCCAGCATGGACAATTTCAACAGGTGAGTAGGCCAGGGTTGTAGCCAGCCTGAAATCATTTTCCGTCCCCTTGATTTTGAATCCTATCGAGCATTGAAGGTGCAAGATGTCAAGCCAAGGCACAATGTTCCTAAGGGGGTCCGGGGACATGCTCTCTGGGAAAATTTTGAAATCTAGACCCTCTGAAATACTATTTCCTGCCTTTTTAGGTGTAGATTTTCTGGTAGACTAAGCTGTTCATTCTGTTTTGGTGACAAATTACACAAGGAGACAGTTTTTTGTATCTTTACTGACATAACATATAGATTGTTGTCCATCACAGAGGATGGAATGGGCAAAAAATTTTTCACTCCCCAGCTGCAAAATTCAGTCAAAGGACGGAAGGATGGGCACTGGCTACAACCCTGGATTAGGCAACAACTTGATTTAATCATAAAGCTCCACTGGAACATCAGGCAATAGGAAAAGTCATGAACACACATCTGAGACTGAACATAGTCAGGCCTTGAAAAAAATGTTGTGTTTCTGATTACGCCCCTAAAAACATTAGGACTGGTAGGTGGGGATTCTTTTTTCATGTTTCCGAAGGTAAACATTCTGTTTCTGTAGCTGGGTTCCACCTTTAGCCAATCTATAGCTTACCTGTTGTAAAAAGACTTGAATGTTTTTTTCTGTACAGGTCTGCAGTCCACATGACAGACCTGTTGTAATAAGACTTGTGTTGTATGTACAGGTCTGCAGTCCACATGACAGACCTGTTGTAATAAGACTTGTGTTGTTTGTACAGGTCTGTAGTCCACATGACAGGCCTGTTGTAATAAAACTTGTGTTGTTTGTACAGGTCTGCAGTCCACATGACAGACCTGTTGTAATAAGACTTGTGTTGTTTGTACAGGTCTGCAGTCCACATGACAGACCTGTTGTAATCAGACTTGTGTTGTTTGTACAGGTCTGCAGTCCACATGACAGACCTGTTGTGATAAGGCTTGTGTTGTTTGTATGTACAGGTCTGCAGTCCACATGACAGACCTGTTGTCTGCCCTGACCTACTCCTTTAAGCAGGAGATAGCAGGACGACAGGAGCTGGAAGGGCAGACTTTACAGGCAGTCCAGGACTTTGTTAAAGTCCTCGCCAAGGTATGTGTATATGTGTACTAACCTGGTTCCAACCTCCGGTCGATGATGTATCTGTATCTGTATCTATATAGCCGGTATAACTGCCCTTCGGCGTAACACACCAGCTTCGCAAGCATGCGGCGCGGCAGCAGCTGGTTATATTACACTGAACGATCCGTCACACCTAACTTTTGCACATCTATCTGCGAGCGTTCTTTAAAACTATCCAGAGAAGATGCCCCTACTGTGCTAGGTGATAACATAATCTACTCTACGATAGTTCTAGGAAAATACGATGTATGTATGTATCTTCACCACGTGTCCTAGTTTTTACTGATAGGGTATATAAACTTTTGGAATATCGACTTGGTATATTGTACATGTATTTACATTGTTTCTGCATCAATTTCAATGTAATATATATCAATAGAAAGCATGTGTGACTCCCTTTCATTATGATATCACACTCATTACCATTGTGAACTCATGGAACGAGCACCAGCTGCAGGCCTTCTTATGCGAGTGGGTAACACACAAAATTTGCCGATATTTCCCCGCTTGTGTTCAACAACATCATGTTGGAATGGGTGCAGATGTTAATGATTCAATCAATCCTTTTTTTTAATGTTATGTTTGCTATAAAGAACATTCAAGCTTATTTACTGTTGTGACCTATTGGCTGTCGTGCTAGTTGCTCAAACCTAGAAGATCTATAAAGTTTTAGATTATCGTCATACATTGTATTATCATAATATTGCATTATGGTGTGACATCATGATAACATGATGATAATAACAGATTCAAAATATATGAAAATTCCAATCATTTGACAACACTTGAATATTCTAAGCATGGAATCACAGAAAAATATTGAATGTTCTATTATCTACAAGTAATCCAAATTGTAACGTTCGTAACTTGCAGTACTTCCCAGGGCCACCAGGGGTCTCTGCTTTCCTGCACAACATCAACAGAAGGCTGAACCCAAGAAAGACCAAGATGACATACCAAGAGTGGGCACAGCTGTTAGATGAACAGGAGGTACATGTATGCATATTCAGCCATGGAATCAGACTGTGCACTTTGTTTTGTTCAATCAACTGTAGGATTTAGATTAGTTCCTGTTCATAGATGCAAGTATTACTAAGCTGATACAAGGTAAGATTATCTGTAAATTCATCTTTCTCCCATTTTCTTGGATGTTGTTTTCATGTGAAACCTTTCCTCTTGTTCTACTCTGACTCTGAGTGATTTACTTAGTATTTTGTCACTTGAGTTTACAGAGACGATACCAGAAGGGAACACTAGCATTTTTAGAAATTTAAGCAAGAACATTGTATAGAAGGCCTTGTTTTATGCAAAATTACAATGGGAGAGAAGAAACCACCATAAATTTGAATTTGTCCAGTTCAATATGTTTTCAAGATTTGAGTTTTCACATTTAACATTGTATTTCCACAGATTTGTGAATTGCCTTGAATCTGGGATGTGGACTTGACTTTGAATGTATTGGGGTGTGTACTTAAATATGGGAAGTATCACAACAAAATTGAGGCCATATTCTTTTGACGTGTTGATTCTTGTCGACAGTCTGTTGTGGCTGGTTGAAAATTCTAGGACAAAGAACATTATATGCTGAATGTGACCTGTTTCTAGTTCTGTAGACTATTTGTTGTAGGCATCCATCTGTCTCGGAAGACAATGGTAGGTAGACAGGGTGGGTTTGACGACAGGGACAGGGACAGAACTTAATGCCACCTGTAAGACGGCCCCAGCAGATGCAGGTTTGTTGTTTGGAGTTTCCGTCTCCTACGAGGACTTTCGACCAAGGATGCAAGGGGTTCCTCCTACCCCTGACTCGTGTTTCATGGCAGGTGCGTCATGCCCGAACATATGGCCTACCACTGCGTATTAGACTATTAAAGTGTTGAAATGGTCTGATGCTGTATATGTCCCTGCCCAGGATGCCAGTGCCCTGCCCCAGGAGGTGAGATGGGTGGGGTGTCAGGGTAGCCAGCCCCACGGGAGGGGATACTCCTGCTCACTGTGGCTGCTGTTCCACACTCTGACTGTGCAACAGGCAGCGGAGCCAGGTACGTGGACATGTGTGTTGTTCGCTTGGCAGATCAGGTCAGGGTGTTACACACCAGCATTGACATGTAATGTAATAATGATGTGGTCAAATGGGTAAAATTAAAAGGGTCTATAATTTACTAGTCGAAAATGAGCTGAAACATTATATATGAAACACCATATACAATGATAATCGTTAATCGCTACATCTAATTTCTTCTATGTATCATATCATTTGTGCATGACATCATCATGTAACTTAAATGTGTCCCACTTTGACATTATCTTACAATTCTTGGCTATCTGTATAATATTGAATAGACATTGGCGTTTGTATTCACATGGGGCACAGTCAAGTAAGACTAAGAGTATATTGTGTCTCGTCTTCAAGGTATTAGAATTTGCATGTTCTATCTTTTAGTGGGGCACAGTTATGCCTACGGGATTCTGTATGGAACTATTGTAAGGAATGGTCACTAATGCAAAGTTTACACATGGCTGTACAGTGTTTAAAGTTGGAAATGTTTAGATATGTAAAAACTGGCTAAGACCAACTGGATAGGTTTTGTTTACCTACATCAGAGCATACCTGCTCAATCGTGGGTGGCTCTCCTCAAATGTGAGACCATTTGCTTAATGCCCTATCCAAATGACTCCTTTCAGTAGCATGCAATTTGGGTTAGCAGCAAAATCTTAGATTGAAATTCTCAAGGATTATTATCATGATAAGGATTATGAAAAGTTGAACACTATTGTTTGCAATCTGTATATTGTTGAAAGAAACACGCTGTTTGAAAGAGTGTCCGAAATCACACCAAACTTTTTATTTTTAAAAACACACAAAAGACACACCTTCTGCTAAGATCATCAGATCAATCTACCATAGAAAATGTGGGACATTTCATTTTCAACTACATGTATTTTCAAAAAACAAGTCAAACCCCTCAATAGCAATGTAGGTTTTAGAATCTTATTTGATATCCTGTATGTACATACAATCAGTTACGAGTAATCTTTGTATGTTAGAATTTAGATTATTTACCCGTTTTCAATCACTCCATGTATTTGATTTTGTTCACTTGCAATTAGCCCCATGGGCATGAATTTGCAATAAAACATTTCCTTATAACTTGGCTATGACAGTTACATGTATGTTTATGTCTGTTCTGTTGTAGATCCTACCCAGAATTCCCAGAGCGTGCTGCTGGCCATGCGTGCTTACATCACCACCATGTTCGGGTGCCAGGAATGCGGAAAGAACTTCCAGAAAGAAGCTGTTACCATGGAAACTGATGTCGCCACCCCAGATGAAGCAGTCCTGTGGCTGTGGAGAACACACAACCGTGTCAACAAGAGGCTACACGGGGACCTGAGTGAGGATCCACAGTTTCCCAAGGTGCAGTTTCCTCCTCCATGGCTCTGTCCATCATGTCATCTGGCACAGGGACCTGAAACAGAACCTGTCTGGGATGAAGGTCAAGTGTTGCAGTTCCTTAAAAGACATTACGGCTCAGCAAACTTCATACATGACAACCCTAGCCTTCAGAGTAAAGACCAAGGCCCCCACTTCCACGTCCAACCAACCATGGTACGACGGTCGGACCCTCGACAACCTCACAAGCAAACATCCCAGCAAGAGCTGGTGGGAGTCCATGTGAAAGATTTGCAAGGAAGGCTGCAGAGAAGGCACGATCCGAATTTCGGCATTAAAGTAGAAAAACTACCAGGAAATGAAAACAGGGCGAACCCGTCGGGTTGGGGTTTCTCTAACCTGGACATCAGCATGTGTGTGATGCTGTATGTTCTGTCCTCAGGACTAGTCGTGGGCCTGTATGTCATGTTCATTGTCAAAAGACGTCGCAGAAGAAGAACACCACCGGTATAAAAAGGTTAAAGAAATCACTAGTCCAGCTCCTGCAGTCAAACCTCGAAGCTGCTCCAAGCCAGAAGATGATTCTATGGTGCTTCTTTGTAACGTCTGCAGCATGGTTCTCTTGTTGCAAAAAGAGTATTCGATTATTAACACAGTACGAAGTCAGAAAACCTGTATAATACTTCTCCTCTCACACTCACAATGTCCATTTTACCAAATTTTTATGGTTATAGTAATATATGAAATCAGAAAGCCTCTACAATACTGTAAATGCATTTAAGTTCGCGGGGATTTAATTTCGCGGTAGCAGGAAAAAGGACTTTTCGCGGTGGTTTTAAGTTCGCAGTAACACCATAGACTGCAGTCTAATACCATAATAGAAACATTAATCCACCGCGAACATTTCTGCATTTACAGTAGTTCTTGTCTCACACAAGAAATGTTCAATTTACCAAATTTTCATGGTTATACCTATAGTAGATGAACTTTTTCTGACTTTGGAGATTAAAGATAACAGTCAGGTCATTATTTAAACGTAGCCAAAGAGCTGACATGGCCACATGTGTAGTTTCAGAAACATTCATAAAGTCTGCTATGTCACGTGTTGTTAGAAGGCCATGCTTAACTAATTTTAGGGACACAGCAGTGCAATGGTTTAGAGTAGCCGCAGTGTGAAAGCCTGTGTCACACAGGTGGTCACCAAATTTGAAAATTGCCACAGAATTCAGCGTGTCTTTTGCCTGAAAACAACAATTATGTCGGACTGGACTCAACTTGGGTGGTATTTCTAGAGTCAGCCATATTAGTGCCAAAAATGTCCTTTTCGAGCTCACTGACTCATCAGGCTAGTTGTTCTCATGTGTGACCCTGTATTTTAGAAACTGACATGATAGTTCTAAATGCTCCATAATATTTAATACTCTACCATTCCACAAATCACATGACCCTTTCAATATGTTGTCCTACCATTGTTTTGCAATATAGACAGCGCCGTTTTCTTCTACCTGCAAAATGTAGTCTGAAAATTGGGCAATATGATCATTTGCCTGCTTTTTTCAGAAAGTACAACTTAATTGCATTTGGGCATTTCTGTCACCTAATCATTTGCCAACTTAATGGGCACTCAAAGAGACATACTTATAGTACTCTTATTGACGTCACGTAAAAATATTTTGCTGAATATTTATATAGCAAAAGTTCAACTTTCCTTTAAGTATAAAATGTGTTAAAGTTTAAATAGAAAGTGTGTAGTGCCTGTAAGGTGCTATAGGAAAAGGCTGACTTAAGTTGTTGACTAGAACATTCATTTATTTTCAGTGTGTTACTGTTAGGACTGGTATGAAGAAATTCATCCCTTGGTGCTTCTGTCACCTTGGCATTAGAAAACAACAGTTCCTGATTACTACATGTTCCTGATTACTACATGTAGCCTTATGTTCAAATTCATCCTATTCCAAAATATGCCATCTCTGTCTAGATGTATTTTAATTTCTGTCTAGGTGTCCTGGCAAAAAGTTAAAAGTTTTAAGCTTATGAGAATTTTAATGATAGGTTTTGTTTATAAGTTCCGTGGTTTCGAGTGTAGTCACATGAGCGTGTATGTCAAGTCAGTATGAGGTCCGTATGACATTTTTTCATACACTTTTGTGCGCACAATACTTATTGGTACCTTATATGCGTCTCAATCATTTTGTGCCAGTTTTGGATACTAGGCTGTACTGTGCGTACGTCTGTTTACCTACAAATATAGAACAATTGAGATACGTATAAGTTATGTATAAGATGTGTATTGTGTGTACGACTTTGCATGACAAAAATGTCCCCCCAACATACATCATGCAGACTTGACATACACACTTGTGTGACTATACCATAAGATTGCAGGTAGACCTGTGATTGTACTAAGCTGATAATGTTATTCCAGAGAAGCTTACATTTTCATTAAAGGTTTTATGACAGGATTTATCTAGGAGGAATAGACAAATGAAAAGAAGATAATGATAAAGAACAGTTACTCTAAATTATGTTCATGAGACTAATGAGATTTTTGCTGCTATTAATATGTATAGAAACACAATCATTCTATTGGAAGACGTTGTGAGGAAAATTCAATGCCTCTAAAATATATGCAGTTACAGAGTATAAATAGCATTTAGCAGTACACATAGTAATGGTTAAGAAAATTGCCAGATTTATCAATTTTTCTAGAAAGAAATTAGGTATCATCTAACAAATAAGTCTGACAAGTTCAGATGGAGAAGGAAGAGATTATGAAGAGTTGAAATCCAGAAAATGTAGGATCACACTTTTAGTTGTGATCATACAGTCAGAAATAGTTCAAAATACAGAGTTTTCAAATATTGAGCCTGTGTTCGTTCTTTTTTGTGATGTGTAGTACTAGTCTGGTTTAGTACAAACTGCACACCTTCGTGTGTGTGTGCATGTTTGTGTGAGTGTGTGCATGTTTGTGTGTGTGCATGTTTGCGTGTGTGCATGTTTGTGTGTGTGCGTGTGTGCATGTTTGTGTGTGTGCGTGTGTGCATGTTTGTGTGTGTGCGTGTGTGCATGTTTGTGTGTGTGCGTGTGTGCATGTTTGTGTGTGTGCGTGTGTGCATGTTTGTGTGTGTGCGTGTGTGCATGTTTGTGTGTGTGCGTGTGTGCATGTTTGTGTGTGTGCGTGTGTGCATGTTTGTGTGTGTGCGTGTGTGCATGTTTGTGTGTGTGTGCATGTTTGTGTGTGTGCGTGTGTGCATGTTTGTGTGTGTGAGTGTGTGCATGTTTGTGTGTGTGCATGTTTGCGTGTGTGCATGTTTGCGTGTGTGCGTGTGAGCATGTGTGTGTGTGTGCGTGTGTGCATGTTTGTGTGTGTGCGTGTGTGCCTGTGTGGGTGTGTGCAAGGTGTGCATGTTTGTGTGTGAGCGTGTGTCCATGTTTGTTTGTGTGGTTGTGCCCTGTTC